>NW_026694774.1:3707500-3903109 GCF_021218885.2 Marmota monax | reverse complement strand
AAGTGGTCAGTTGACCACCGTTATGGGTCATCAAATTAGCTGTAGGTTTTCTTGACTATGTCTTTTAACAAGTTAACAAAGATACTTTTTTTGAATTGTTTTCATAATGGATATGGAATTTTCTCTAGTGGCTTTTCTGCAACCATAAAGACATTCATTTTTTTTTTCTTAAGATAAACCCTGCTTTGTGTCCTATTCTTAAATTTTACATATCACTTGATTCAATTTGCTAATAATTTTTTGAAGTTTTTTGCATCTTTGTTCAGAATGTTTATCTAAATTTTTGTCCTCTCTTCATATATTTTCTCCTGGTATCAGGGAAAGTCCAGTCTCATAAAATTAGTCAGAAAAGTGATCGCACCCTCTGTATCTTGGAAGAGATAGACGGGTATTACTTTGCCTGAGTCGTTTTTGGAATATATGTCTTACACGGTCTTTTCTATATTTTATTGTTTGGGAAAGATTTTCCAACTATTAATTCAATCTCTTTATCATTTTAATGCTATTTAGGTTTCCTGT
Source organism: Marmota monax (assembly GCF_021218885.2). Taxonomy (NCBI): domain Eukaryota; kingdom Metazoa; phylum Chordata; class Mammalia; order Rodentia; family Sciuridae; genus Marmota; species Marmota monax. The sequence continues at coordinate 3,902,590 of NW_026694774.1, read as the reverse complement.
GTGTGTGTGTGTGTGTGTGTGTGAGTTGTGGGTATCTTTCAAGGAATTGCTCCATTTCATCAAAGTTGTCAAATTTATAGATTTTTTTGTACTTTCTTTCCTACTCTTCTACTGTTTGTTGGTTTTGTAGCAAAATCTACCCTTTCTTTATTTTACATCACAGTGGGATGAAACCTTATAAAAATGAAATAATATGTGTACATTTTACATTGATTTACTATATGTTAGTAAAATAATTAGTTTACTCACTGCCATATTAAATTTGTTTCTTATTTTATAATTTCTTGATCAATATGATTCTAATCTTACCAGTTTAATTTTTTTCTGCCTATCTTTACCATTTCCACCGTTGTGCTTCCTTTTGGTTCATTTTTCTATTACATTTTTTAGTTCTTAAGGTGAAATCTGATATTATTTTTGGTACTTTAATAACTTTATCTTTTTATTTAGATTAATTTTCATTTGATAGATAATTGTATATGTTTATAGTGTAAAATATGTTTTCCATAATGACAATTTGTAGAATTTCCAAGCTGATTTGTGTACCTATTATTTCAAATATATACCATTACTTTGTGGTGAGAACATATGAATTGATCTCTTTTAGCTCTTTTGAAAAATACAATATATTAATATTAATTGTGGTCATCATGCCATGCAATAGATCATCAAAAGTTATTCCTCCTATTAAGTGCAAATTTTTACACTTTGACCAGTATTTTTCTTTTCTTTAACCAACCCATGGTAATCACCCTTTTACTCTTTTCTATGATCTCAGCTTTTTTAGAATTGATTTATAGCTGAGATCACAGAGATTTGTCTCTCTGAGCCTGACTTATTTAAATAGCATACCAGTCTCTAGGATTGTTCATTTTGTTGCAAATATAAAAAGCTTGTTTTTTAAAGTCTGCATAGTATTCCATTTTTTTATACATAGCATATTTTAGTATAATAACCCATCTTGTGCACTTTGGTTCTTTTTTATATTTAACTATTTTGAATAATAAAAGACAATGTGAGATTATATATTTGTTGAAAACAGGATTTTGTATTTGGAAAACCCAAAAGATGACTCCTAAAATCTGTTAAAACTGAGAAGGAAATGAAGAAATGTTGCAGAATACAAAATCAAGGTTCAAAATTCATTGGCATTTCTTTATATTGACAGTGATCTATCTGAAACTGTATTCAGGAAAAGAATGCCACTTACAATAGCACCAAAATTAATAAAATATTTAGGAGCAAATTTAAAATATCTGCATACTGAAAACTAAAATATTGATGAAAGAAATTGAAAACAGAATGAATAAATGGAAATATTTCTTGTGTTGATAGATTGGAAGAATAAATATTGTTTGTGGGAAGCCACCCATAAAATGTGTGTGAACCTTTTCATCATTGAAGCGATTGAGAGGGAAGTTCTGGTTTCTGGGAATTTACAGTGGCAATCCCACTGACAAGATGACCAGATATACATAAACTCCCACTCAGCTCTGCCCAAAAAGGTCCCAGGCGTCACTGGCGATGGGCTTGACCGATTAGGAACTGAGCAGCCTACCCTGCCCCCACCTCTATCCTGTTTTTGTGAATAACTTTCTATTGAATCCCTTTGATTTGTTCTGATGTAAATAAAACCAATGTGGGGGCCTTTCTTTGTTAGAAGCTGCACCTGTCTGGTCAGCTTGTCCTATCTCCGCCCCCGCTCTGAAACCATATTTCTGTGTCCTATGGTTATTTAATAGTACTATTTTCTTAACCTTTATTTCTCAGCCAGCCCATCCCTTTGGAGGGGAACCTTTTCCCTCACCAACATGGGATGTGTGGGAGAATTGTTAAAATGTCCATACTACCCAAAGTGATCTACAAATTCAGTGTAATCTCTGTTAAAATTTCTTGAATCATTCCTTAAAGAAATAAAAAGAAAAAAAGTATGAAAAGTTTTATGGAACCACCAAAGACCACTAAGAGCCAACAATCAAAAAATGCTTGGGAAAAAAAAAGCAGGATGCATCGTACTACATGATTTCAAATACATTACAAGTCTATATTAATTGAAATACCATGGTACTAGCATAAAAACAGATAAATAAACCAATGTAATAAAATAAAGAAATGTAAAGCCACATATTCATGGTTGTTTGACTTTTGATAAGGTTGCCAGGAACCATAATATGGAAAGGACCATCTATTCAATAAATGATGCTGGAAAAACTTGCTGAAGAAATAAATTGGACACCAATCTCAGCCCATATAAAAGAGTCAACTAAAATAAACTTAAGTTTAAAATATAAAGCTGGAAACTAAAACTATTAAAGGAAAATATAGGATATATGTCTCATGAGATAGTGTGGTCAATGATTTCTTGGATATAACTTCAAAAACATAAGGAACAAAAGCAAAACAGAAAAATTGGATTTCATGAGGTGATCCAACATGGCGGCCGGCGAGGAAGCAGCACTTTCAGTATCTCCACATTAACGGGATCAGAAAGACCCATTAAAACAGCTACAGTCTACCTACTGAGGAACTTCTAGCAAAATTCCGCTGAAAGGAGACCTGCCGGGAATTAGTAAGTTTATTAGAGGTGACAATTTGTCCCAGACAAGTGAATCTTGGCCGGCCACGCGGGTGCAGAGGTCCAATACCGCGGCCACCGCCCGCCCGGCTCTGCAAGCGGCCCCTGGCGGCCCGGCGCGGCACGGCGAGAAGGGTCCCTGCCGGGCCCGGCAGACAGCCCCCGCCATCCCGGCTCTCCTGGCGGCCCTGCTCGCTCTACGAACGGCCACCCCGCCCGCCCGGCTCTTAGCCACGCGGCCGCTGCCTGCCCGGCTCTACAAGCGGTCCCTGGCGGCCCGGCACGGCGAGAAGTGTCCCCGCCTGGCCCGGCAGACGGCCCGTGCCCTCCGGGCTCTGCTAACGGCCCCCCCCCCCGCCCTCCCGGCTCTGCGAACGGCCCCGCCCACCCGGCAAACGCCCCCCCCCCCCAGACGACATGAAGGGAATCTAACCAAGCCTTTATGAAATAGCGAACTGGGAACTAAAACCAGAGATTGTGTCAGACCAGAGACAAGCCAGTTCCACCCCTCCCTTCGGACACTCCAGCAAGGAGCCAGGGGCCCGCCATAGCAGAGAGGGGAAGTCACCAAAGTTCGGCCAAAGAGATTCCTTCCCAGCGGAATCTACTTTAGCAGGTGTGTGACTCCCACCCACATCAGATACAAACAACCGGGAAACTTCAAAGTCTCTCCGTGGGCGTGACCGTAAGGGCCAAAGGACTCTCGACCCCCAACTCCCCCTACTGCCAGTGACGTGGGAGTGACTGTAGGGGCGGAGGGAAGCAGAGAAGACTCCCCACCCCCAACTCCCCCAACCGCCAACTGAGAGGGCGTGATGGTAGGGGCGGAGGGAAACAGAGGACACTCCAGACCCCCAACTCCTCCTACCGCCAGCGGAGTGGTCGTGATTGTAGGGGCTGAGGGAAGCAGAGGGGATCCTCGACCCCCAACTCCCATTACCACCAGCGGTGACACCAATGGTCTTAGCCGCCAGATTCCGAAGGTGTGCCCACCAAAGGGGTCCAGAAAAATTAAACTATTGACTCCCAGACCACAGCTCCACAGCACTGGGGCTTAGGTGAATGACAGAGGTAGTGCTCAGTCGTTAGGGAAATAGAGCACTTGGTGGGGCTGAAAGTGTAACCAAATCCTTGGGGAACCGCCTCCGGTGAGCAGGACCTGGCTGGCTGGCAGGAGGAAGGGGAGGAGGGGCCGTAGAAGTGAAACGGCTCTGGACCAACAGGATTGAGAGACTCCCAAGAGCCGCCTTACAGGGATTGCTGTTGACACATTGAGGGCAAAACTCAGCCCGGAGGGCACAGCTTTGCCTACGGGAAGAGAAGAAAATGGATCTCTAAGACCTAATTTTATTTCTTATTTTATTTTATTTTTTCTCTCCCTTTTTCCCTCTTTCTCTCCCCTTCCAAGTTTTATTGTTCTTTCCATTCTCCTCTATGCTATCTATCTCCCTCTCCTTCTTTCTTTTCAAGAGCACCTTCCTTCCCCTTCCCCCCAACTTTCATCCCAAGCATTACGTCCTCCATTTCATGTAACTGTCTAAATGCAAACAGGTGAATGTTTCGAGGCCGTCTATAGTGCTCCTAAATACCTAGCTACTACCAACACCCTGATCCAATCGACGGTTAGTATCCCCCTTCAGTAGAGCAATCTTCTAAAGTAGCCAAGACATACTAACCCTTATACCTTCATAGCACCTAACCTAAAGTCCTAAGAACAAAAAACAAATCACTATATGCATACAAAATCTGGAAGCCCTTTATAAATTGAATGAATCAGCTCTAAAGTACAATAAAGCCCAACATCTATAGGCATAATCTCCCACCACAAAGGAGAGACAACAGAGATAAACAAAGCCAAAACAAATGTATAGGAGAAAGCAGTTACAAAGCAGTCAAACAGAGCTGGAAAGTAATGTGAACAACATGAAAAAACAAGGGAAAAAAGGATTACAGATAATGCAGGACAACTTAAATCTACAGGAGGACCTAGAAGCATCAGAAACATGGACAGGGAAAGAAATCAAGGCATACCTAACTCAGATGGAATGGAATTTTAGAGAAGACATGAGACAGCAAGTCCAAGAATTGAAAGTATATTTTGAAAACGAACTAAACAAACAAATTCAAACTGCAAAGAACGAGCTTTACCAGGAGATAGAGATCTTAAAAAAAAAACCAAACAGTAATTTTAGAAATGCAAGAAACCATAAACCAGATTAAAAACGCTAACGAGAATATTACAAATAGACTAGATCAAGTAGAAGTCAGAACATCAGATAATGAAGACAAAGTTTATCAACTTGAAAAGAATATAGTCAACACTGAAAAGATGCTTAAATCTCATGAGCAATCTATCCAAGAGATATGGGATCTCATCAAAAAACCAAATTTGAGAGTCATTGGGATAGAAGAAGGCACAGAGGTTCAAACCAAAGGAATGGACAACCTATTAAATGAAATAATCCTAGAAAAATTCCCAGAGATGAAAGATGGAATGGATTGCCTAATCCTGGAAGCCTACAGGACCCCAAACATCCAAAACTGTAATAGACCAACTCCAAGACATATAATTATGAAGATAGCAAACATACAGAACAAGGAGAGAATATTAAAAGCTATGAGGGAAAGGAGGCAGATTACATTCAGGGGTAAACCAATTAGGTTAACGGCTGATTTTTCATCACAGACTTTGAAAGCGAGAAGATCCTGGAACAATGTATTTCAAATGCTGAAAAATAATGGATTCCAACCAAGAATACTGTATCCAGCAAAATTAAGCTTCAGATTTGACAATGAAATTAAAATCTTTCACAATAAACAAAAGCTAAAAGAATTCGCAGCCAGAAAACCAGCACTGCAAAGCATTTTGAGCAAAATTCTACAAGAAGAGGAATGGAAAAACAGTGCCCAAAACCAACAGCGGGAGGTATCTCAGTAAAGGGGGAGGGAAACAACCAAAAAGTAAAAACTATCCAAACTAAAATAAATAAATAAATAAACTTGACTGGAAGTACAAATCATATTTCAATTGTAACCTTAAATGTTAATGGACTAAACTCACCAATCAAGAGACACAGGCTAGTAACCTGGATCAAAAAAAAAATCCAACAATATGCTGCCTTCAGGAGACTCATATGATAGGAAAAGACATACACAGGCTGAAGGTGAAAGGTTGGGAAAAATCATACCACTCACATGGCCCTCGGAAGCAAGCAGGAGTGGCCATACTCATATCGAATAAAATCAACTTCAAACCTAAGTTAATCAAAAGGGATAAAGAAGGACACTATATCCTGTTAAAAGGAACTATCCACCAACAAGACATAACAATTATCAATTTATATGCACCAAATAATGGTGCAGCAACGTTCATAAAACAAACTCTCCTCAAGTTCAAGAGTCAAATTGACCACAACACAATAATTATGGGTGACTTCAACACACCGCTCTCGCCATTAGACAGATCCTCCAGACAAAAGCTGAATAAAGAAACTATAGAACTCAATGACACAATCAATAACCTAGACTTAACCGACATATATAGAATATATCAACCATCATCAAGTGGATACACGTTCTTCTCAGCAGCACACAGATCTTACTCAAAGATAGATCATATATTATGCCATAGGGCAACTCTTAGTAAATATAAAGAAGTGGAGATAATACCATATCTGATCATAATGGAATGAAACTGGAAATCAATGATAAAAGAAGGAAGGAAAAATCCTGCATCACATGGAAAATAAACAATATGTTACTGAATGATCAATGGGTTACAGAAGACATAAAGGAGGAAATCAAAAAATTCTTAGAGATAAACGACAATTCAGACACAACATAACGGAATCTATGGGACACAATGAAACCAGTTTTAAGAGGGAAATTCATTTCCTGGAGTTCATTCCTCAAAAAAAGAAAAAACCAACAAATAAACGAACTCACACTACATCTCAAAACCCTAGAAAAGGAAGAGCAAAACAACAGCAAATATAGCAGAAGACAAGAAATAATTAAAATCAGAGCGGAAATCAACGAAATTGAAACAAAAAAAAAAACATTGAAAAAATTGATAAAACTAAAAGTTGGTTCTTTGAAAAAATAAATAAGATCGACAGACCCTTAGCCATGCTAATGAAGAGAAGAAGAGAGAAAACTCAAATTACTAACATACGGGATGAAAAAGGCAATATCACAACAGACACTACAGAAATACAGAAGATAATTAGAAAGTATTTTGAAACCCTATATTCTAATAAAATAGAAGACAGTGAAGACATCGATAAATTTCTTAAGTCATATGAGCTGCCCAGATTGAGTCAGGAAGACACACACAATTTAAACAGACCAATAACAAAGGAAGAAATAGAAGAAGCCATCAAAAGACTACCAACCAAGAAAAGCCCTGGACCGGATGGGTATACAGCGGAGTTTTACAAAACCTTCAAAGAAGAATTAATACCAATATTTTTCAAGCTATTTCAAGAAATAGAAAAAGAAGGAGCTCTTCCAAATTCATTCTATGAGGCCTACATCACCCTGATCCCGAAACCAGACAAAGACACTTCAAAGAAAGAAAACTACAGACCAATATCTCTAATGAACATAGATGCAAAAATTCTCAATAAAATCATGGTGAATCGAATACAAAAGCATATCAAAAAAATTGTGCACCATGATCAAGTAGGATTCATCCCTGGGATGCAAGTTTGGTTCAATATACGGAAATCAATAAATATTATTCACCACATCAATAGACTTAAAGATAAGAACCATATGATCATCTCGATAGATGCAGAAAAAGCATTTGACAAAGTACAGCATCCTTTTATGTTCAAAACACTAGAAAAACTGGGGATAACAGGAACTTACCTCAACATTGTAAAAGCTATATACGCTAAGCCTCAGGCTAGCATCATTCTAAATGGAGAAAAACTGAAGGCATTCCCGCTAAAATCTGGAACAAGACAGGGATGCCCTCTCTCACCACTTCTATTTAATTTAGTCCTTGAAATACTAGCCAGAGCAATTAGACAGACAAAAGAAATTAAAGGCATAAAAATAGGAAAACAAGAACTTAAAATATCACTATTTGTGGACGATATGATCCTATACCTAGAAGACCCAAAAGGGTCTACAAAGAAAGTACTAGAACTAATAAATGAATTCAGCAAAGTGGCAGGATATAAAATCAACACGCATAAATCAAAGGCATTCCTGTATATCAGCAACAAAACTTCTGAAATGGAAAACCACCCCATTCACAATATCCTCAAAAAAAAAAATAAAATAAAATACTTGGGAATCAACCTAACAAAAGAGGTGAAAGATTTATACAATGAAAACTACAGAACCCTAAAGAGAGAGATAGAAGAAGATCTTAGAAGATGGAAAAATGTACCCTGTTCATGGATAGGCAGAACCAACATCATCAAAATGGCAATATTACCCAAAGTTCTCTACAGGTTCAACGCAATGCCAATCAAAATCCCAACGGCATTTCTGGTAGAAATAGATAAAGCTATCACGAAATTCATATGGAAAAACAAAAGACCCAGAATAGCAAAAGCAATTCTAAGCAGGAAGTGTGAATCGGGAGGTATAGCGATACCAGATTTCAAACTGTACTACAGAGCAATAGTAACAAAAACAGCATGGTACTGGTACCAAATCAGGCAGATGGACCAATGGTGCAGAATAGAGGACACAGAGACCAATCCACAAAATTACAACTTTCTTATATTTGATAAAGGGGCTAAAAGCATGCAATGGAGAAAGGATAGCATCTTCAACAAATGGTGCTGGGAAAACTGGAAATCCATATGCAACAAAATGAAGCTGAACCCCTTTCTCTCGCCATGCACAAAAGTTAATTCAAAATGGATCAAGGAGCTAGATATCAAATCAGAGACTCTGCACCTGATAGAAGAAAAAGTTGGCTCCGATATACATATTGTGGGGTCGGGCTCCAAATTCCTTAATAGGACGCCCATTGCCCAAGAGTTAAATACAAGAATAAACAAATGGGACTTACTTAAACTAAAAAGTTTTTTCTCAGCAAGAGAAACAATAAGAGAGGTAAATAGGGAACCTACATCCTGGGAACAAATCTTTACTCCTCACACTTCAGATAGAGCCCTAATATCCAGAATATACAAAGAACTCAAAAAATTCAACAATAAGATAACAAACAACCCTATCAACAAATGGGCCAAGGACCTGAACAGACACTTCTCAGAGGAGGACATACAATCAATCAATAAGTACATGAAAAAATGCTCACTATCTCTAGCAGTCAGAGAAATGCAAATCAAAACCACCCTAAGATACCATCTCACTCCAGTAAGATTGGCAGCCATTATGAAGTCAAGCAAAAATAAGTGCTGGCGAGGATGTGAGGAAAAGGGTACACTTGTACACTGCTGGTGGAACTGCAAATTGGTGCGGCCAATATGGAAAGCAGTATGGAGATTCCTAGGAAAGCTGGGAATGGAACCACCATTTGACCCAGCTATCACCCTTCTCGGTCTATTCCCTGAGGACCTTAAAAGAGCATACTATAGGGATACTGCCACATCAATGATCATAGCAGCACAATTCACAATAGCTAGACTTTGGAATCAACCTAGATGCCCTTCAATAGATGAATGGATTAAAAAACTGTGGCATTTATACACAATGGAGTATTACACAGCACTAAAAAATGACAAAATCATGGATTTTGCAGGGAAATGGATGGCATTAGAACAGATTATGCTAAGTGAAGCTAGCCAATCCTTAAAAAAGAAATGCCAAATGTCTTCTTTGATATAAAGAGAGCAATTAAGATCAGAACAGGGAAGAAGGGCATGAGGAAAAGATTAACATTAAACAGAGACGAGTTGGGGGAGAGAAAGGGAGAGAGAAGGGAAACTGTATGGAAATGGAAGGAGACCCTCATTGTTACACAAAATTACATATAAGAGTTTGTGAGGGTAAAGGGGAAAAAAGAAAACAAGGGAGAGAATTAAACAACAGCAGATGGGGTAGAGAGGGAAGATGAGAGGGAAGGGGAGGGGGGATAGTAGGGGATAGGAAAGGTAGCAGAATACAACAGTCATTAATATGGTATTATGTAAAAATGTGGATGTGTAACCGATGTGATTCTGCAACTTGTATTTGGGGTAAAAAATGGGAGTTCATAACCCACTTGAATCAAATGTATGGAAGATGATATGTTATGAGCTTTGTAATGTTTTGAACAACCAATAAAAAAATTGGATTTCATCAAACTAAACAGCTTCTAAACAGGAAAAGAAGGAGAGTGAACAGACAATTCACAGACTGGGAGGAAATGTTTGCAAATCATACATCCAATAAGGGGCTACCATACAAAATGTCTAACTAGGACTCCAATGTCTAACTAGCGAGAAAATAAATAATTATATTAAAATTATAGAAAGAAGAAAACCAAAAACAAGTAAAATATAGAAAGAAAAGAAATGGGCAAAAAACCTAAATAGATATTTCTCAAAAGAATACATATGACAGGGCTGGGGATGTGGTTTAAGTGGTAGCTCGCTCACCTGGCATGCACAAGGCACTGGGTTCGATCCTCAGCACCACATAAAAAAATAAAATAAAGATATTGTTTCTACCTAAAACTAAAAGAATAAATAAATAAAAATTAAAAAAGAATACATATGACAGATCACACACATGAAAAAAGCACACACTGACCCGTGAGGGCTGGGGTGCTCAGTGCTAGAGCATTTGCCTAGTGTGGGTGAGGCACTGGGTTTGATCCTCAGCACCACATAAAAATAAATCAAGAAATAATAAAGGTTAAATTCTTAAATAAATAAATAAATTTTAAAAATCACAGTAAGATTATCACCTCACAAATATTAGAATGACTATAACAAAAATAATGAATAATAAAAGTGTTATCAGGATGTGAAGAAAAAGGAACACTGGTGCATTCTTGGTGAAAATGTAAATCTATGCAGCCATTATGAAAAGCATTTGTAGAGTTTCTTTAAAAAAACTAAAAATAGAAATACCAAATAAAGAACCAATCCTCTTTCTGGGTACATATATTCAAAAGAAATATACATAAATCTGTATGCTGAAGACTTTTCTGTACACTCATGATTATTGCAGGAGTATTCAAAAACACTTTCATATTTATCACAGCCAAGAAACGGATAAAACCTTAATATTCAGATTTTAAGAGTTCTTCAAATATTCTAGCTAATAGGCATTTGCTGGATATCTAGTTTGAAATTGCTCTCTCCCAGTCTGTAAGTTGACTTTTCATGGATGGTTCTAATTTTATGAAGTTCAATTAATTAATTTTTCCTTTTATAAATTGTGCTTTGTGCATCCTGTTTATGACCCAAATTAAAAAATGAAACAAAAAGAAAAGACCAGAGAAGAACTTTCATTTATGCCTTGGCCTGATCCCAAAGCCCAGAATATGCCCCAGGGAATTAATAAAACAATACCCTGGCTCCAAACCAATCTTCCAACACAGAGAATTGGTTGTATTTTCAAATTTACAATTTTAAACAAAAAGTTACAAGGGTGAAAACATGACCCATGAAAAGAATAAAATAAATTTACAAAATTATCCCTCAGGAAATGCAAATAGTAGATTTATGGGACCAAGACATTAAAACGATGTCTTAAATATCTTCAAAGAGCTAAGAAGAAATTTAGACAAAATAGTAATAAAGGAAAAAAGAAAATGATTCATGAACAAAATGATAATGTCAATGAATAGATAGAAATTTTAAAAAGATAGCAACAGTATTCTTGAGACAAAAATGTTACAATGGAATTGAAAAATTCCAGCAGATGCGATCAATAGCAAATTTGAACAGGCAGAAGAAATAATCATCAAACTTGAAAATGCAGTATTTGCAATTCCATTTGTGAGGAGAAGAAATAAAACAATGAAGAACAGTGGACAGAGCCCAAGTGACTACCAGGACTACACCACTAAGTGGATAAATTATATGCATTAAAAGGATATCAGAAGTAGGAAAGAGAAAATGGAAAGGAGAAGTTATATGAAGAAATAATGGTCAAAATCATTCAAAGTGTTCTTTTCAATCACAATAGAAGAAATTTGAAAATCAATAATACGTGGAAAATACAAAAAAATATATGTATTTTCCACATTCCATAATGTACTTAAAAATATTTTTATTAGTTTTTGACGAATTTTTAAATTTTATTCATTTATTGGTATGTGGTGCTGAGAATTGAACCTAGTGCCTCACACATGCTAGGCAAGTACTCCACCACTGAGCCATGACCTCAGCCCCCATAATGCACTTTTAAAGATATAATAGGCCAAAGAAGAAATCACAAGGAAACATAGAAACTGCTTTGAGTATTATAAAATTAAAACACTGCTTTTCAAAAACAAACTAGATGTAACAAAATCAGTATTAAGAAGATTTATAGCTCTATGTGTTGACTGGAAAGAAGAAATATTTCTAATTAACAATCTAGTTTTATAGCTTAAAAACTAGAAAAACAAGAACAAATCAAGCCAAGACTAGCATAAAGAAAGAAATCATAAAAATTATCACAGAGATAAGTAAAAGGAACAATTGGAACACAATAAAGAAAATAAAATTGTTATTTTCTTTGAAAAGATCAATAAAAAACAAAAACAAACCTCATGCTACTAAGCTTTTGTCCCTGTGACCAAAATACCTGACATGAACAATTAAAGGAGAAAATATTCATTTTGCCTCATGGTTATAGAGGTTTCAGTTCATTATCAGCTGACTCCATTGCATGGTGATGGACAATATCATGGTAGAGAGGGTGTGGTGGTGCATAGCTGCTCATTTCATGGTGGCGTGGAAGGAGAGAAAAAGAAAGGGGCCAAGGACAAGATAAAACCCCCAAAGACTCTCTCCTTTAACTAGGTCCCACCTCCTATATTGTCCACCATCTCCCAATTATGTAGTCAAATTATCAATCCACTGATGAGGTCAGAGCCCTCATGATCCAATCACTTACCGAAAGCCCCACCTCTGAATGTTGATGAATTGGGGACCAAACCTTCAACACATGAGACAGTGGGGGACATTTAATATCCAAACTATAATAAACTTTGAGCTAGATTGGCTAGGAAAATAGAAGATTCAAATTACTAAAGTAATAAATGAAATTGAGGCCATTAGTATCTTTTGTAGAACTAAAAAGGATGATAAGAATGTACCATAGTAGTCAGCTTTCTATCACTATGACAAAATATTTGAGATGATCACCTTCTAAGGAGAAAAGTTTTATTTTGGCTCATGGTTTCAGAGGTTTCAGACCTCTTTCACTTGGACTTCTTGCTTTAAGTCTGTGGCAGTACAGCACATCATAGTGGGAGCATGCGGTGGAGGAGGGCTTTTCACCTCACAGGAGCCAAGAAGTAAGAAAGAGAAGAGGTCCAGGGTCCCAGTATCCCCTTCAAAGTCATTTTTGCAGCGGTCTAATTTCCTCCCACTAAATCCCACATCTAATAGGTTTTAACACCTCCCAATTGTACCACAGGCTAGCTACAGAGCCTTTAACACATGACCTTTCAGGGAACATTTCAGATACAAACTATAGCAAGTAGTTTGAATAAATGTGTACCCCAAATTGGAAAGCCTATATTTATTGGACAAATTCCTAGAAAACATTCTACCAATATTAATCATGAATAAACAAAAATGGATTCATAACTAATAAGCCCATTGAATCAGAAACCAAAGCTTTCCAACAAAGAAAATCCCCGGAGAATAAAACTGACCAAATTATTATAGGTGCATGGATAGATATATCACAATGAAATCCACTATTTTGTCTAATTATTATGTACCCATAAAAAAAGGAAAAAAGAAAACCCCTGGAACAGATGATTTCACTGGGAAATCTACAAAATGGTGAAAAAGAATGAACAACAATCCTTCCCAAACTTTTTAAAAAACCTGAAGAGGAAAGATACTTCCTAATTCATTTCATGAGGTTAGCATTACTCTACTACTCAAGGTAGGCAAGAATACTTCAAGAAAAGAGAATCACAGACCACCATCTTTTATAAATTTTGGTGCAAAAAATCCTAAACAAAATATTAGTGGGTGAGAGCTGGGGTTGTGGCTCAGTGGCAGAGTGCTTGCCTAGCATGTGTGAGGTACTGGGTTCAATTCTCAGCACCACATATAAATAAATGAATAAAATAAAAGTCCATTAACAACTAAAAATATTTTAAAAAGCTATAAAAATACTAGGGGGAGAAAAACAATATCACACTGAAAAGATTATATACCATTGGAATAATATTCATAATAGTCATTATTTTTATGGGATTTATTCCCAGTATGCAAGAATCACTCTATCATTGTAATGAACCACATTAATAGAAGACAAAACACCATGTGAATATCTCCATTGATGCAGACAAAAAAACTTGACAAAATGTTGACATCCTTTCATGACAAAATACTCAACAAACTAGTAACAGATGGAAATTACCACGAAACCTGCATTTAACATCATACTAAATTGTGAAACTCCAATTTTTTTTTTGTATTTTCTTAGCTAGAACAGGATAAAGATGAGCACTTTTGCCACTTTTATTAGGCATAGCATTGGAAGTACTAGCCAGTACAATCAGAAAAGAGAAAGAAGGTAAAGGCATCCAAATTTGGAAAGTAGAGTGTGATTATCCCTCTTTGAAGATAACATGATATCACATATAAAAACCCCTTAAGATTCCATAAATGAACTTGTAGAAGTAATGAACAAATGCAGCAAAAGTTGTAAGATAAAATATCAACAAGCAAAACCATTTGTACTTTATGCACTAAAATAAATTATTTAAAAAGAAATGAAGAAAACAATTACTTTTGCAAAGATAATGATTACTTTGGGGTGCAGCTATAGCTCAGTGGTAGAACACTTGTGAAGCATGTGTGAGGTACTGGGGTCAATCCTCAGCACCACATAAAAAATAAATAAATAAAATAAAGGTATTAAGTCCGCCTACAACTAAAAGAATTTTTTAAAATGGCTACTTTTATAAAAAAAAACTTCAGAAAAAATCAATCAAGGAAGTTAAAGACTTTTATACTGAATATGTCAAAACATTTGCTGAAAGGAATTAAAGAAAGCATAAATAAAGAAAAGGTATTCTGTGTTCATGGATTACAAAAATTATTGTCAAGATATCAATACTACCCAAAGTAGTTATCTACAAAGAGCCCATTAAAAAATGGGCAAAGGAGGGTTGGGGTAGTGGCTCAGTGGTAAAACACTTGCCTCACATATATGAGGCATTGGGTTTGATCCTAAGTACCACATAAAAATCAATAAAATAAAGTTTTGTGTCCATCTACAACTAAAAATATTTTTTTAAAAAAATGGGAAAAAAGAGTTGAACAAACCTTTCTCCAAAGAAGATATACAGATGTCCTATAGGCATACAAACAGGTGCTCACCAAGTGCAGTGGCACATGCCTTTAATCCCAGCTGCTTGGGAGGCTGAGGCAGGAGGATTGCAAGTCCAAAACTATCCTCAGCAAAAGTGAGGCATTAAGCAACTCAGTGAGACCCTGTCTCTAAATAAAATACAAAATAGGCGTGGGGATGTGGCTCAGTGGTTGAGTGCCCCTGAATTCAATCTCTGGTACCAAAAAAAATCAACATTTATAATCACTGGGGAAATTTTAATCAAAACTATAATGACATACTACTTCACATACATTAGGATGCCTGTTATCTTAAAAACGAAAAAAAAAAAAAAGTATTGACAAGAATGTAGAGAAATTGCTACACTTATGCCTACTGATGGGACTTTAATTTTATTTTTTGTAGTTGTAGATGAACAGCATGCTTTTATTTGTTTATTTTTATGTGGTGCTGAGGATTGAACCCAGTGCCTCACACATGCTAAGCAAGCACTCTGCCACTGAGCTACAGCCCCAGCCCCTGATGGGAATTTAAAAGGGTGCATTCACTATAGAAAAAAAAATGTGACTATTAGTTAAAAAAAATTAAACATAGAAACACCATATGGCCCAGTAATTCTACTTCTAGGTATATACTCAAATGTATTAAAAGGAGGGACTTGAACCAATATTTGCACACCAATATTCATAGCAGCATTATTCATAATAGTCAAAAGACAGCAATCACCCCATTTTCTCTGTTTAGATTAATAGATAAACAAAATATGGCATACACACACAGTGGAATGCTGTCATGTCTTAAAAGGAATGAAATTCTGATATTATGCTATATAAATAAATATTGAAACATTATGATAAGAGAAATAAGACACAATGAAAAATATATTATTCCTTTCATATGAAATAGTATAATAAAATTAATAGACAAAGTAGATAGTGTTTATTAGTGATGGGAAGGAGGGGAAGTATAACATCTGTAGTCTAATTGTGTTAGGTATGGGGTAAGTTGCTGTGAGACCAAAGTAGACACCCAGAGATGAAATGTAAGACATAAAGTTTATGAGAAAATGTTATGGGGAAGATCTTCTGGTGATGGGTTAGACAGGTGTTCTGTCAGAAAGTCCAGTGGCAAAGGGCTAGACAGGTAAATCGCCATTTAACAGGACAATTCTAGTGCTTCATCAGAAAATAGTGCCTTCATTGCCTCCACAATGCTTGGTCTAGTGACAGCTGGCTGGGCAGGCACTTCACTCTCCATGGTACTCTGATCTGTATCAGTTACCATTGGGACAGGGATTTATTATTTAGATTATAAAAGAGTGACATTATTCGTTTCCTCAGTTCATTTTGTCCCTTTTACTATCAGCATCCCAAAGAGTATTTGCCCTGATGTATGAATAATAAAGCAGTTTCTACAGATATCACTTGTCTTCCTTATTGGGAGTATATTTGAGATAGTCAGTGTCCTTCAAGATAGTATTTATCTGGACAGTCTAGTCTGGGCCTCCTTTCATTATTCCTGTAACTTATCTAGGTTCCTGGGAATGAAAAGAGCTTTTGAGGAACATGGTATTTTATAGTCCTCCTTTTTTGTAAAGATGACATAGTAAGTTATTGTTTAATAGGCACAAAGTTTCAGTTTGGGATAATGAAAATGTTAAGAGATGGATAGTCCTAATGGTTTCATAACAATGTTAATGTTCTTAAGGCCATTGAATTGTATGTTAACAAATAGTTTAAATTATAAATTTTCTTATGTTCTACTTTACCACATAAAAATATTTGAGTCCTCTCCTTTTCGAGGTTGTACAGAACACTCAAATTTTTTATTAAAAAGGGTGAGATTATGCAGACATCCATGGAGAAGATAGTACAAGTCTGGTCCACCCATGACACCTGCTCTGGTCCACTCAGTACCTGCTTCCTCCCTCACCTAGCTGCCTTAGTGCATGAAGGGAGCCCATCAAAAATCCAGAAGAAGTATCAACTGTAACATGCAAATATTTTAATTTTCCAAATTCTGGCAAGTGTGTGACGTCCATCTGCCAAATATGGTTAGGTATCAATCCTCTAGGATTGACTCCAAGATTAACTTGTGGTAAAAAGGTCACACAATTTTGACATTGTTTTATTATTTGTCTAGCTTGTTCCTTAGTTATTTTAAAACGCTTTTGTAAAGTATTAGCATTGACATGGAACTTTTTATGAAAATTTATAGCTTCTTCTAGTGTAGAGAAAATATGTATGTCATGTGTAGTTTTATCTGCTAAATCATTGCCCAAACTAAGGGCTCCAGGCAATCCTGTATGTGCCCTGATATGTGCTATAAAGAATGGATCTTTTCTGTCCCAGATTAGACTTTGTATAGTGGAAAGCAAAGAGAAAACAGTAGAAGAAGGGGAAATCCTACCAGCATCTTCAAGAGATACTATAGCATTAAGTACATACTGACTATCAGAAAATAAATTAAATACAGAATCTTTAAACATCACAAAAGCTTGTAAAACTGCATTAAGCTCTACCTTTTGAGCTGATTGTTTGGGTACTAAAAATGTAAAAGTTTGATCAGGGGTAACTACTGCTGCTGTACCATTATTTGACCCATCAGTGAATATATCTGGAGCATTCATGATAGGTGTTTTTCTTGTCATTTTTGGAAAAATTACAGGATGCAATGACCAAAAAGACAATAAAGGATTAGATGGTAAGTGGTTATCAAATGAAACATTAGATTTGCACATGATTATTGCCCAAGTATTTAACTCATTAGCTAACTCATCCATTTGATTCATAGTATATGGAGTAATAATTTTATTGGGAGAAATTCCAAACACTCCCTTTGCTGCTTTTATTCCTTTGAGTATTAATTGTCCTACAGCCTCAGGATACCTAGTAAGAATAGTGTTAGGAGAATAAGATAAATGTATCCATAATAATGGACCTTCTTGCCAAAATACTCCTGTAGGAATATTTTTTGTTGGTAGTACAATAAATAATAAAGGCAAACTTATATCAATTCTATCCAAATGCATATTTTCCATATATGTTTCAATGATTTTTAATGCCTTTCTTGCTTCAGGCGTTAACATTCGGGGTGAATTTGGATCTGATGGACCTTTTAGGATATCAAATAAAGGTCCCAACTCTCCTGTTGGTATACCTAAATAAGGCCTTATCCAATTTATGTCTCCTAATAACTTTTGAAAGTCATTAAGTGATTTGAGTTGATCTACTCGTATTTGAATTTTTGGTGGACGGACCATGGTTGAGGATAATAGAACTCCTAAATAATTAATTGGAAAATTTAATTGTACTTTATCTATTGCTATCTCTAGATTATAATTTTTTAATAAGTTTGTAAGTGTGGCATAACATTCTAGCAATGTGTTTTTATCTTTGTGTGCTAATAATACATCATCCATATAGTGAAATATTTGTAGTTCAGGATTTTGATTTCTAAGTGGCTGGATTACTTTGTTAACATAAATTTGACACATAGTTGGGCTGTTAGCCATCCCTTGAGGGAGTACTTTCCATTCATATCTCTGATCAGGACCTTCATGATTCAGTGCAGGGATAGTAAATGCAAAACGTGGACTATCCTCAGGATGAATTGGAATTGAAAAAAAACAATCTTTAATATCTATAACTAAAACATACCAGGTTTTTGGCAAAGCAGACAACTGAGGAATCCCTGATTGAGCAGGTCCCATAATAACCATCTCATTATTAATGGCTCTTAAATCTTGCAATAATCTCCATTTACCAGATTTCTTTTTGATGACAAAAATGGGAGTATTATGGGGAGATACAGAAGGTTGTATATGTCCTTCTGCTAATTGTTGTTTGACCAGGTCATGGGCTGCTTGTATCTTTTCTTTAGTCAGGGGCCACTGAGGAACCCATACTGGTCTTTCTGATTTCCAAGTAATTTTTATTGTCTCAGTGGCCCTTTCTGAAAATCCAACCCATGTCTGTCTGTTCCTTGATCTATTTGTATTGGTGCTGCTATACCTTGTTCTTGTTTTTCTAATCTTTTTCCTTTCCTAAAACCTTGTCTAGTCATAATAGTGGGTGCATTTTGGTTGATGTTATTTGTTAATGTCAAACCTAATTTATCTAGGACATCTCGTCCCCATAAATTTATGGGAAGATGATCCAATACATATGGCTGTATAGTTCCTTCACATCCTTCAGGATCCTTCCAATCTAATACCATTGCACTTCTATGGGGATTAGTCGCCACTCCTAGGCCTCGAAGCGTTTGAGTGGCTTGTTGTAATGGCCAATGTTTTGGCCATTCTTGATGAGAGATGATACTAAGGTCTGCGCCTGTATCCAGTAGCCCATTAAATTCATGTCCTTGAATATTTAGTTTTAGCATGGGGCGAGAATCTAAATTTAAAGAAAGCATAGCCCAATCTACACCTGTGGAGCCTAATCCCTTGGAACCTCTTTCTACAGTACATTTATATGCATAAATGTTAAACACTCCTCCTAATATCATTAATGTTTGCTTGCATTACAGCTTGGAGTAATTTTTATTCAAGAGTTGAGCCAGGTTTTGTTTTGTTGTCTATATGACTATTTTCCATGTACCGCAGGCTTCAAATTCTTCTGTTACCTTGTTCTTAGTGTGGTGGGTTGGCCCAAAAGCTTTTATTTTTCAATGTCCCTGATCCATCCTCTGCTTTCAGTCATCTCTGCATTTCTGTACCATAGGCAGAATCTCCTTCCTCACTTTCACATCTCTCCCATGTAAATATCTGCTTTTTATGTAGTGCTTTTTCCCATGATATTGGTGGGCTGGACTTTTCTCCACTCTCTTTATCCAGGCTCAACCTTCAACAAGCTTTATGTATCTAGGTTTCTAGGGGTCTTTTTTGAATTCCTGCTTTTCTGCCATGTGGAAGCCAAACTCTTGACTTAGTTTTCTGATTGTGTGGGTAGTAATAGATCTCTAATGTTACTCCTAAAGGATATGAGGCCATGACTCTTTTTTTTTAATTTTAAAGAGAGAGAGAGAGAGGGAGACAGGGAGAGAGAGAGAGAGAGAGAGAGAATTTTTATTTATTTTTTAAGCTTTCGGCAGACACAACATCTTTGTATGTGGTGCTGAGGATCGAACCCGGGCCACATGCATGCGAGGCGAGTGCGCTACCGCTTGAGCCACATCCCCAGCCCAAGGCCATGACTCTTTGACACTCTCCTCATGGTAGTTTTTTTTTTTTTTTTTGCCTTATACAGTTTGCATGCAATGCATGTTTACATGTGACTTGTAAAGTTTACTCAGTATTTTTGATTCATATCAGAGAAGCATAATGGCAGGGGTTAAGGATTCATGTTTTTTATGTAACAGTGACTTAGCCCTTTCTGCAGTCTTACACTGCTCCTAATCTCTCTGTGAAGCAACTAGTATGGGTCCCTGGCAAAAAGTCTAAAAGTTAAGTGTAAACTTTGTGTTTGGTGCTTCCAGGATTTTACACTGTGACAGTAGCCTATACTTGATCTTTATCAATTCATTAAAATACTCAGTTAATTCTTCTAACCCATAAATATGGTAGCTAGTCCTCCTTCTTTAGTGGTATGCCACTGGTCTGTTCATCCAGTTTATCCCTGGAGATGCCTGACCCTCCTTGGAATTCAGTGTACTAGGTAGCCCTCTAATGACATTAGCTCTCTGATAGGTTCAAGTAAAATTATGGACATGCAAGGTTTTTTGGCTTTTTCTCCAAGATAAAAAAATACATATATGCTCTTTCCAGGTTACTATACAGTAACCTTAGATAACAGTGGGATTCTTTACTCTGAAGCTTGTTTATTCTTGAGGCCCTCATTTTACTCTTGTTATTCTAAAGGGCAATACAGCAGTTCTGCATTCCTAATGAAATATGCTTTTGCAATGAGTCCTAAAGAATCAGGCCTGCTGCAGGAAACAAAATTAATTTCTGCTCTTTTGTCAATCTGCATTATCATGACAAATAGTAATAGAGGAACTTTGTTGTAAATAATAGCAACAAATTCTTTGAATATCTTATGATATCCTTAACAATTATTTTTAGTCATCCCATAGCTGACAATTCAATTCAGTGATTCTTCCAGTCTGCTAAAACAAAGACTTAGAAGCCTTGCAATAGAAATGTATAAACATGTCATTTATATTTATATTGTCAACACCCCACCAATAGTATTCCTAATTGTCCCTTTGTGTTTTGCTATAGTTTTAACTTCAGGATATGGTGCCACTAACAGAATTATGGCACCAAAGCAGGATGGGGGTAGGGGAGGAAATAATCCAGTCTCTCCCTATTTGACAACTCCCCAATATCCTACTACTATTTCATATTGATTAATCAAAATTGTAGTTCAGACAGCAAGGGAACCCAACTTATGCAGACAATATATAGTAAGAGCCACATTGGATAAAGCAAAAGCTAAAAGGTACAGGTGAATTTAATTTTAATAATATATTTTATTTAACACAAAAAATGCCAAAAAACATAACTAGTTTGATAGCTCATTAATTTCACAATTTAGTAGGACTTTGAAATGTTGTAAATTATCACTTCAAAATATAAGCACTATGAAAAATATGAATAATTTTACATTCTTTGTTCTTCTTAAGTCTTTGAGATGCTATGTTTTATCAAGAAAATACTACATATAAATTATAGTTATTTTCACATTTTTCCAAGTTTGAATGTAGATTGTTATCACTAAAAATGGAACAAAATTAAATTAACTATTTTAATTAATCTTTACATTCTTTTCTCTAAGTCTTTAACATATAGTGTTATACCATTTCAGTGTGTACACAATAAGAACAAAACTTATTTCTTTTTTCATTGAGTCAGTCTGAAATGCAATATGTTATCATTTCAACATGGAAACATAAATGTATTATTACTTTGACATTAATCTATCTTGCTAAGTCTTTAAAATGCACTCTGTTTTCATTTCAACAAAAAACCTTATACACTAATAGTTATTTTCAATTCTTTTGGTTACTAAGTCATTGAAATTCAGTGATGTTGGCATTTCAACATGTAAGCAATAGGAACAAATTATTAACAAATTTTGCATTTTCTTACTATGTCTTCAAAATGCAGTATGCTATTATTTCAACATGTAAATGTTATAAGTACATTATTAATTAGTTACTTTATAGCTTTTTTTTCTTACAATGTTTTGAGCATACAGATGTACCTTTTTTATTTAAAAGTACATCACCATTTTGGATTGGCCAAATTTCTAGTGCTCACTAGACACAATATGGCTAGTGTGTACCATAGTGAACAGGGTAACTCTAGTGAAAGAGAAGGAGCAGATAAATATAGCATATTTATATCATGAATGAAATGTATACAATACATTAAAAGAGAGCAACTGATGATAAATTGAGAGAAGAGAAAGCCTTTCACTTGAGGTTTAATAGTTGAGGAGCTATTCAATAGCTTAGGAACCAGTTTGTTTTGAAAATAGTATGTTAAAGGTAGAAGTGAAAACAAAATCTTATTCATAGGAGGAATGAATAATTTTTCAAAACGTCCTAAGAAAGATTAGAGGGATAGATAAATCCTAGAACATCTGTTCTTTGAGTGACTTGAGGTAGGGACTTTTTCTCATTTGCTTTTTAGTACATCTAACTTATAACAGATCCTTGGTGAGTGTGCGTGAAATAAAGAACAACTTAGCCCCAGGTATCTGAGACCTAGAAAAGGAGGTAGCAATGTATGGTTGAAGATGAAGTGGGTAGGTAGAGGCATAGTTTTCCCCCCTTTAGTTGCAGATTTTTTTCTTACAAGCAACCTAAGGCAACCTTAAATACAGGAAGATTAAAGTAACTTAGGGGATAAAATTATCAGCTTCAATAACTGCCACCTACTTCACAAAGGCATCCAAGAAGTACTCAAATTGTCCTGACCTGTGTCAAGTACGCATCAGTGTAGATAAGGACATGTTGTACTATGATTGGGCCAGCTCACATCACACACCTAACACTGTGGTGAGTTAACAAGGAGAAGGACAATAGATAAGAGACCCACAGGACTCCTCAGAGCCCTCTGTTTTCTTAGAATTCTTCTACACAGATCAGTTACATATATAAGCTCTCTAACACCAGTTTTCTAGAACAATGGAATTTTACATGTGTCTCCACAACTTGAGATTCAGGCAAGAACACTGAATGTTTTAAAGGCCACACATAAGTATTGAAACAACTCTTTGTACTGTGAAAATTACTCAGGACAAGTGGCCCAGTGCATGTCATTCCGGTTTACTGCCTCCAGCATTGCCTTCAATTCTGCTTGTACTTCAACAAGCTTCTGTTGGTCTAAACTGCCATTAAACTGCCATTGTTCATAGCAATGAACAGGGATTGGATAAATCACATGCTTCAACTCCATCAAGCCTGTTAAGTGCTGAAGAAGATTCGTCAGAGTAGGCATTGATATGGGATTGGAGGCAAAGCTAAGGACACGAAGGTGAGAACAGCGGCTTAGGGCTGGGATGACAACAGAGAGTGTAGAGTCTGTCATAAGGCAGCTATTTATCTCTAGATGCCGCAGGGTGCCTGAGAGCTTCTCCAGAAGTATCTGGAATGACTCAGAAACTTCCCAAGATATCTGGTTGTTACTGAGATTCAACAGTCTCAGGTTGGAGGCCTGAGAGCTCTGGGACAGAACAATGAAGTCTCTGCTAGAAAGTCCACAGAAAGACAGATACAAAGCATCCAACTGAGGTGGCAGGACTCTGTAGAGAAAAAAAAATGTATTTCTGAAGAATGAGGATTGGAACAGAGCAGAGTCCTGAATTATAAGTACATATGACTCTAGAATAAATTACTTTGTATATATAGTCCAACAGTGGTTAAGAATGTGGGATTTAGACAATAGATTTGTGACTATGTAAAAGTTACTTTTCCAAAATGTAATATATAGTTTTTAAATCTTTGGAATATGTATAATATCAATTATTACACAGGATTTTAGAGAAGATTAAGTGAAAAAAATAACTCAGTGCTTTATAACTTTTTTGCTTTTTTGGTGGGGCTGGGTATAGGAAAGCAACCAACTAAAGGTTCCCTTTAATCTATTCCTAAATTACACTTTCTCCATTAAGGGCCTAAGCTTTGAGGAAAACAAGAATGATGTGACAGTATTAATTACTGTAGTCAGACCATGAGTATGTGTGTCAGCACTACAGCATAACACAATTCTCCATCTGAATGCCTCTCCTTCCTTTCTACAAGCCTGTAAAATAAAACAGGAAAAGGGCTGTGTCTTTTTTACCAATATATTTATGGAATTATAGCATCTACATATGGTTGACTGAATGTATAAACAAATGACCACCATTTACTTTTCTAATCTTGTCTTTCTCCTAACTCTAGGAAGATATTCCTAACATGGCTAGTTTCAAATTTCCACCAGTGCTCATGCTGGGTAGAAGGAAAATAGGTAAAAGAAGCTTAGGAATATCCAAGAAAGGTTGCTTTCCTGTCTTAAAAATGGGACATTCAGGGTACCACCCTAACCCCTCACCTGAGCAGTTTGTGCAGTTGATTTGTGAGGCAGAAGAAAGACAAGCTGAGCTCTTGGAGGTTGTCCATCCGCCTAATATTGTTGAGAAAATTTCTGAAGTTTTTTCCCTTACAAGATTTAAAAGGGATTTTAGACAGACTAAGGCTGTCCAGGTGGATCATCTGATCCAAAAGGCTAGTGACTTCACTCAGACAAGCCTGGTCTATTCCAAGATGATCAATGCATACCAGATCCAGAAACTTCAGGATGCTTTTATAGTCAGACATTTTATCAATTTGCAAATCCCTACAGCAGAGGTGCAAGGACCCAAAGCTCTGCTCAATTTTCCGCCGAAGGAAAGAAAGAAATTGTCTTGTTTGCAAGCTACCATCAAGGGAAAGGTCCAATAATAATTCCATGGGTTCCCTGGGTGCCCGAGGCTCAGAATTTGAGGTTATAGTTCTGATATGCCTACCACCCTGCTGAGCTTCTTGTCGTTTCAGGATAGAGTGCTGTGAGAAAACACAAGACTGAAAACAGAAAGGTAATGTGGTCCTGATTTCAGAGCATGTGGTCCTGCAGTCTGCATCCTGCCTTAAATCTAGGATCCTCAGTTTTGGCCCCCTGTAGGGAAAAGGGGAGATAACACATCTGAGTTGTAGCAGATTTTAATACAATCCAATAGGATCAATGAAGAGAAGCAGAAGAAAAACCTTTTATCCCTGGTCTTTACTCCATATACTATCTGCCATTAAGAGTTTACCATACAAAAATCAAAAATTTTCATTCTTTTATCCATCCTCTGATTCCCCGCAGTCTGGATGCTCATGCCCTTCTATGTAATAATGCCCAATGTGTAAAGCCATGAATAAAATCCTCAATCATATTTATTCCAAAATCAACTCTATGAGACATTAAACAGTCTCAGGTTGGAGGTGTTTAACAACAGCCTCAAGGAGATCTCCAGCATTCACCCTTAACTACGTATTGGAGACTGATAGGCCCTCTTCTGCCCAAAGCACAAGTATAATTTCTTGCCAGCTTACCACATCTCTATTACACGTAGTCTTACCAAATAGGAGAGTTCTGTGCAGGCAGGGTCTGAAGACCATCAATCATGGCTTTCCAGATTTCATAGTGTGGCTCTCGTACACTCAGTGCCCCGATATGGAGACAGCGAAAGGGCCAAATTCTCACCATTGCCTTCAGTATCTTCTTACGCCCGCCCATGAAGGCAGCAACAAACAATGGAACAAAAAGGTCTCTTGGGAGTTCCTCAAGAGCACAGATGGCTGCATCCTCATTACTCACTAGATTCTGTGCAGCAAGCTCTAGCAGTGTGGCTGGGGTAATTTTGTCCATTTTCTTGAACCTGCATCAGGGTGAGGAACATTTAGAAATACTGAGAAAACATTCTTAGACTCTTGTTACTGCTAGTCAACTTTCCATCACTGTGACAAAATACCTAAGATAAACAACTTAAAAAGAGAAAATGTTTATTTTGGCTCACAGTTTCAGATGTTTAAATATAGCCACTTGGAAATATGGTTTCTAGACCTGTGGCAAAGCTAAACATGCTGGCAGACAGTACAGATAGTATGTGGTGAAGCAAAGCTTCTCACCTCATGGCAGTCAGGAAGCAAAAGAGAGAAAAGGAAGAAGAGGCCAGGGTTCCAATATAGTTTTTGAGGGCATGCCTCCAGTGACCTACTTCCCTCAAATAGGTCCCACCTCCTACAGTTTCCACCACCTCCCCAGAGTACCAAAGGCTAGGGACCAAGCCTTCAACACATGAGCTTTTGGAGGATATTTAAGATCCAAACCATAACATTCTGCTCCTGGTCTCCAAAGGCTCATGTCTATCTCACAACGCAAAGTGCATCTCCAAGATTTCTCTTTGTCTTATCAGTTCCACTGTGCCCCAAACTCCAAGTCCAAAGTCTCATCTGAGACTCAGGGCATACTTTTAGCTGTGAGGCCCTGTAAAATTAAAAAGAAAGTTACATATTTCCAAGATACAATGGTACAGTGTATACAGTCTCATTCCAAAAGGGATGAACAGGCAAATAGCTAAAGAAGAATCAGATCAATAAGACCAAAACCCAGCAGGGAGTTTATATTAAATCCTATACCTCCATGTTCAGCATTGGGACACATGTTAGTAAGATGTGGGTTCCAAAAATCTTGAGTATCCACCCCTATGGCCGTTTCCCAGGGTAACTGAACATTGGGTGAAAGAAAATAATCAGATCTTTCAAGGTCTAGTGTACGCTGGCTGTGACACTTATTCAAGGAGATCCAAAACATCATTGTAGCCCTCTAGTTAAGAGTAGGGGCTTATGCACATCTTGTGATCAACAGACATTTAGCTCAGGTATGACTCACAGTGTGTCTCCAACCAATCCTATGGTCCTTTTCCCAGTCCCAAACATATAATTGGGATAGTTATTCTTAGCACTGGGAAGAATTCCCATATTAGTTCCCTAACCTGTGAAGTGATGGGAAAGGCCAAATACAAGTTGTTTGAGCTATCTCTACCTAGGAAAATAGTAAATAAGAAAATAATATCATACCCTGAAGGGATCTTAGAGATCACTACCACCATGACAGACTACAAAATGCAAGGGTCATGGATCTCACCACACCCCTATAAAACTCTCTTACTGGCCCATGCATAAGATTAATGGATTTGGAGAATGATAGTGAGATATCACAAACTTAAGTGGTAACTGCAATTGCAGTTTTTAAGCCAGATGTGATTTCCTTGCTTGAGCAGGTAATACATTGCCTGGTACATGAGATGCACCTCGTGATCTGGAATTTGTCTTTTTCTCCATTCTTATTCATAAAGCCCACTAGAAGGAACTTGCTTTCAGCTGGTAAGGCCAGCAATACACCTTTACTGTCCTACCTCAGGGACATATCAACTCTCCAGCCCTGTGTCATAACTTAATTCATAGGGACTCTGGTCACCTTTATTTTCCACAAGGTATTACACTGATACACTGATGACATTATACTGCTTGAACCAAGGGTGTAAGGGGAAGCAACCATTCTGGACTTATTGATAAAGCATTTGCATGTCACAGGATAGAAAATAAATCTGACTAAAATTCAAGGGTCTTCCACCTCAGTGAAATTTCTAGAATTCCAGTGTTGTGGACATTCTGTGGTATCTATCCTAAGGTAAAGGATAAATGGTTACAGCTGGTCCCCCCTTAAACCAAGAAAGCAGCACAATGTCTAGCAGGTCTATTTAGATTTCTGGAGAACATAGTTCTCACTTGGGTGTGTTATTCTGGCCCATTTACTGAGTGACTCAAAAAGCTGCTAACTTTGATTGGGACCCAGAACAAGATAAGGCTTTGCAAAAGATCCAGGCTGCTCTGTCAACTGGGCCATATGATCTAGCAGATATAATGGTATTTGAGGTGTCAGTGACTGATAAGGATGCTCCTTGGAGCCTTTGGGAGGCCCCCATAAATGAATCACAGTTTGCCTAGCATGCACAAGGCCCTGGATTCAATTCCCCCACAAATTAATCACTTATGATTTTGGAAGAAGGTCCTGCCATCATCGCATACAACTACTTTCCCTTTGAAAGACAGGACTTGGTGTGCTACTGGGTATTAGTGTAAACTGAACACTTGACCATGGCCCACTAAGTTACCATGCAACCTGCCCATCATGAACCAGCCCATGAAGCTAGAAAGTTGGATGTACACAGCAGCAATCCATCATTAAATGGAAGTATTATACAAGCAATTGTGTCTAAGCATATTTTGAAGGCACAAGTAAATTACATGAAGAAGTGGCCAAAATGTCCATGGTTCCTGCTCCCATAATGCCTTCTGTCCCATGTGCACCTATGACCTTATGGAGAATACCCCGTGGTCAACTGACAGAGAAGACTAGGACCTGACATACAGTTAACTCTGCACATTATGCAGGGACCTCCCAAAAGTGAACAGCTGCAGCATTATATCCCCTTTCTGGGACATCCCTGAAGGACAGTGAAGGGAAATATTCACCATGGGGAGAAATTTGGATTGTACACCTGGTTGTACATTTTGCCTGGAAGAAAAAGTGGCCAAATGTACAATTATATACCATTTCACTGGGCTGTTGCCAAAGGTTTAGATGGATGGTCTGGGACTTGGAATGAATATGGTTGGAACTTGTTGACAAAAAATATCTTGGAAAGAAGTATAACCAAAATTCTAGAGGCAATGAAAGAAAAGAATAAGCAGTTTTTCACATAAAATTTTTTAAAAAATGAAATATAAATCATACATAAATCAAAAGGCACTGATACATGGTACATATTTCAGACTAATGGGTAATATTTTACATATATATAGAATTGAAATATTGAGGAACAAAAGACAAAAAATTTGATAGAAAATTGGGAAGAAGATATGAACAAATGATTCACGGAAAATATCAAAAACAGGGTTGGGATTGTAGCTCAGTGGCTGAACGCTTGCCTCACATGCAAGAGGCACTGGGTTCGATCCTCAGCACCAAATAAAAAAATAAATAAACTAAAGATATTGTGTCCATCTACAACTAGATAACTGTTTTAAAAAAAGAAATTGTCCTTTGCACAGTGTTTAAAAAATATCAAAAGCAGTCCTGTAATAAGAAGTGCTAATCAGTGATACTTAAACAAATGTATATTAAACAATTAAACAAATGTATATTTAAATAACATGATGGGACCTTGGATATGGCTCAGTGGTAGAGTGTTTGCCTAGCATGCACAAGGCCCTGGATTCAATTCCCAGCACCACATAAAACAAAACAACAAAACACCAAGATATAATTTCTCACATAAAATATAGGCAAAGTTTTAAAAGTAAGGCAACCCATTCTGTTCATGAAGGTGTAGGAAAAGTCACTCTCATACATTTCTATGGGAAATTAAAACTAGTACAACCTTCTGGAGAAACATTTGTAAATGTCTATCAGAACTACATGTTCTTAACTTTGGGCCCAATAATTCAACTACTGGGAATACAACATAAAGCCACATTTCTACAAATATAAAAATATTTATGACCAAACATATTCACTGATACATTATTTGTAATTTCAAAAAGTTGGAAAAGTTTATATGTCCATACATAGATGAGTGATTGAACAAACTATAGTACAACTATACAATTGTGTCTGATGTAGCCATTAAATAAAATGATGATGAACTCTAAGAATAGTAGGAAGTAATTTCCAGGAATGGTATTAAATGAAAAATCCAAAGTGGAAAGGAATATATATAGCATGCTATCCTTCATGTAAGGGAATATAATAAAACAGATCTTTGTGTGAAATAAATAAAATATTTGGAAAAAAAATATTCATCTATAATTAACATACAGATTTTTTTCTTGTCATTGTTCCCTAAACAATACAGCAATGACAAATATTTACATAATGTTTATGTTGTTACTAGGTATTATAAGTAATTTAAAGATGACTTAAATTATACAGGAGGATTGAGCATGTTATATGCAATTTTATACGACTTAATATAAGGAACTTGAAACCCATGGATTTTAGGTGGAGAATTCACATTGGGGGCCTGGAAACCATTTCCCTGTAGATACCAAGGGACAACTGAAAGCAATCAAAATCAACAGGTTATGAGGGTAGGGGACCCAAAGTCAATTACAAACAGAAATTAATTATATTGTAAATGAACATGTTAACCACACTGAAGGAGTGTGGAATATCTAAGTTATAAATCTTTGGAAACCAGTATCTTAACTGTATTCGCCTAGGCTAAAGTAAAAAAGAACTGTGTACAAACACATATTAGTAAACATTTCTAACAATGATATTGATTAGCAATCCTGAAATGACATTATATTTACACCCTCTAGGAATTGACAAATAAGTAAATATATTGTAGATAATGAATGCCAGGTCAGAAAAAGAATTTACAAATGAGGATAGAATGGATTAGAATCAGAAGTATTAGTATAAGTTCCTGGCTTTTAACGTGTATAATATGTATAGATACCAAAATAAGTATAAATGTTTCTACATGTCTACACACACACACACACACACTTCCTACTTCTGTTTATGGAAAGGACCTAGCAGCAATGAATCCTCAGTGAGAATGAATATACATCAATGTATTATTTCCTAAACATTTTCCAAGCAAAGAAACCAGGACTCCTTGAAGAAATAATTTTAATCCATGGCTATGGTGGAGGAAAACACACAAGATGAACTCAAACATTGTACCATACCAGAAATTAAGTATATGAAAAAGGATAGGAGCACATTGAAAGACTACAGAAACAATAGGAGCTGACAATGACCAATGCTGGAACAGGTCAAGGAACAAAATGAGTAGGCTGCAGTTTCATTATAACTCATAGAATAACAGTTACATATGAGCCCATACTGACAAAAATAAATTGGACAAATAAATAAATGGGGAAAATACAGTTCCTCCTTAAAATGAGGAATATAGAAAATCATCAGTAAGTAACATTTGTTGTAGAGAAGATATCTAAATCAATTCTAAAAGAAGTGGGTCAAAGTATGAGAAGAAACACAATATTTTCAGTCTTAAACTATTTCCCATACTGTATTTATTACTAAACAGGGGAAATAGTAGCATTACAGAGGAGCAACATAATTTCCACCACTTTAACCAAGTAATCAAGGTAAACATCAACAGTAATACAACATATGGACATCAGGTACCTCCTGATTTGATACAAGGAGAAGGGAACAAAACCACTTTTTCAGTAATGTGGTGTAAGGCCTAAAACTAATGCCCAATCATAGTATGCCTTGACATGGGGTGGGGGGACTGGAAGGACTTTGGCCTACCACAAATTTTCATCCCTAGCCAAACTAGCATCCTTATCATATGGACTATATCCACTACTTATCTCTGAGTAGTGGATTTCAGTTCTCTGCCAGTCCAAAGAACTATTCAACAAGGCAATTCTACCCCATGAACCATTGGATCCTCTTGTTGCTACTAAGAGAGCTCCCACGACCCTTACTTGTTCACTTTCTTCTGGAATGTGACACTGTGTGGCTCTCCCTGGCATGTGGTATTCTCCTCTCCTAGGCTGTGAGTAAATGTTACAAATAAACATCTTTTTGGGGGAGGTGGGTTATTGAGATTGAACTCAGGGGCACTCAAACACTGAGCCACCCCCAAGCCCCATTTTTTTTTTTAACAGACAGGGTTTCACTGGGTTTCTTAGTGCCTCACTTATGCTGAGGCTGGTTTTAAAGCCTCCATGCTCCTGCCTCAGCCTACCCAGTGACTGGGATTACAGACATGTGCCACCATGACCAGCCACTAATAAACTTCTGTGGATTTCACCTGCCCAGTATCAGGTGCCATGTGTTTGGCTACTCCCATAACAATAAATGGAGAATATGTCCCTCACCAATGGGATGAAGGAGAGGAGAATAAAATATATCCTTGTCACAGTTGCATAATCTCTATCTAGTCATAAGAAAACATCAGACAAACTCTACCTGATATAGCTTTATTTTAAGAAATATCTGACCAGTACCTTCAAAAATGTCAGAGTTGTAGAAGACCAATAAAGAACAAGGAACTCTCACCCTGGAGGAGACTAAGGAGAAATGATGACCAAATGCAATGAGGTATACAGCACTGGATTCTGGAATAGAAAAAAAAAACATTAGCATGATAACTAGTGAAATTCAAATAAATTATATAGATTTATTAATAGTACTGCATCAGTGCTAATCTCCTAGTTTTGGTAATTTTGTATGGCTATATAAAAATGTTAACATTAGGGAAATTAGGGTGATGGCTCTCTGTACAATTTTTGCAAGGCTAAAAACTTACATGAAAATAAGAACTGAAAATGATAAACTGGGTGGTGTGGCGCACGCCTATAATCCCAACGGCTTGAGAGGTTGAGGCAGAAGGATGGGGAGTTCAAAGCCAGCCTCAGCAAAAGGAAGGTGCTAAGCAACTAGGTGAGACCCTGTCTCTAAATTTAAAAATTACAAAAATAGGGCTGGGGATGTGGCTCAGTGGTCAAATGCCTCTGAATTCAATTCCCTACCACCCTTCCAACAAAAAGAATTGAAAAATGATAAAAATCAGTGGTTGAAGGGATGATTATCTATAAACTATATGGATTAACAATAGTTCATCCAACTGAAATATAGTTAAAGGGATGGATATAAAGATGGTTAAGTGCTTTTACACATAATTTATTAAAATTATGAAATAAAAATGCTTTAGAGAGCCTGGTATAAGAAATGAAAACCACACTTTCCCGGCACAGTAGCGCACACCTGTAACCCCAGCTATTCAGCAGATTGACACAGGAGGATCACAAATTTGAGATCAGCCTCTGCAAATTAGCGAGGCCCTCAGCAACTCAGAGAGACCCTGTATTAAATTTAACGATATAAAGAGCTAGAGATGCGGCTTGGTGTTTAAAATTCACCTGGGTTGAGTTCCGAGCACAAAAACAAAATCAAAGAAAAGGAAAGAAATGAAACCACATCTATATATAACATGTCAGTGAATATTTGCTCTTCAAGTGAGAAAGCATTTCTAAGCATAAAATAAATGAAATACGATAGAAATTAAAATATCTGCACAGCTCAATACTTACTATCTGAAAGCCTGGCATATCAACATTAGCCACTAACAAAACTAAGATGCAAAGTAGGAATATAAGTTTTTGAGGAGAAAGGCTGCAGAATTTTAAACTATGTGCGGATATACCAATGCATAGAGGGTGACATGCAGTGAACCATTAATCCCTAAATTTTCACTCTAGATAATTTTGGCCAAAACATGTGTAATTTATTAAAAAAAAATGCCGGACACGGTCGCGCACACTTGTACCCCAGTGGCGCGGGAGGCTTAGGCAAGAGGACGGCGGTTCAAAGCCAGCCTCAGCAAAAGTGGGTCACTAAGCAACTGAGTGAGAACCTGTCTTTAAATAAAATACAAAATGGGGCTGGGGATGTGGCTCAGAGGGCGAGTGCCCCTGAGTTCAATCCTCAGTACCGTCCCACCAAAAAAAGATGTTATAATTTACCTAATTTGAAGAGTCAGAAAAATCTTCGATGTAGTGAAAGTGCCTCAGCAGCCGAAGCCCGGGACTGCCTCTCAGGAGCTCACATGCACCACCAGACTTAGTAGCGCGCTGCGTCTTAACGGTTCATTGCCAAAGTTAAATAGCCAGGAGAGGATTTCTATTGGTTTACCTGAGTCAAGTGACCCATATTCATCAATCAGCTCTGCACTGGGAGGCGGGGCCAGACTCCTGACCCGCCCAGAGAGGCAGCATTCCCTCCATCACTGCGAGGACCCCATAGTGAGAGCGAAAGGTTTTTATTTAAGTGCCTGCCCATTCCATAAAATTTTCTTTGGTAAAAAGTGAGAAAAAAGTGGCAGGGTTGTAGCTCAGCGGTAGAGCGCTGGCCTCAAAAATGCTCCCTCACCTGGTACATGTGAGGCCCTGGGTTCGATCCTCAGCACCACATAAAAATGAATGAATTAATTATAGGTTAAAAAAAAAGTGAGACAAAAAACTAGGTCTCAAGTGCACAATAATGTGGCAGGGGGTTTTAAATGAAAAACGAGTAGCTACTGCCAAGTGTGGTGGTACACGCTTATAATCTCAGTCACTCAGGAGGCGGAGATGATAGAATCACAAGTTCGAGGCCAACCTCAGCTTTAGCAAGGCCCTAAACAACATTGTCTCAAAAAAATTTAAAAAGGGCTGGGTATGTGACTCTGTGGTTAAGCTCTCCTGGGTTCAATCCCCAGTACAAAAAAAAAAAAAAAAGTAGCCTTTTGATAACAAAAGGCATTAGTGTCCCTGGTTCTCTAAAGTATTAAAAAATATACTGAGAACTTGTGGTGGGTGTGTGGCACACTCCCCCTTCTCATCAAAACTTCACTGAACCCCTCCCCCTCCTCTCCAAAGAGCTCCAAATTCAAGGGTTTTCTCAATCAAACCCGCAGGACAGAGTCCACTTGCTGTTCCAGAGTCACCCTGCCAAACAGCACACCCCACATCCCCTACGCAACCCTTCTTAAGCCGAAGCTTGTAAGCACACGCTCTCTTCCTCTCCACCCTCTGCCCTCCTCCTCTTCTTTCTCTCCTCTCTCTACCCTTTCTCTCTCGTTCTGCCCTCCTCCTCTTCTCTCTCTGCTCTCTGCCCCAACTTGGGGCAGCCCCACAATAAAATCTCTTGGTTGAATGTCCATCTCAGGTGAGTCACTCACCTTTCACTGGTGCCCTGACTCGGATGGGGCTCCCCTGCCATTAGCAGGATCCTATCCCATAGGAGATCACCACCTGAGCGGAGACCAACCTGCGCCCATCTTCTCCATTGCCTACTTCGCATCCACCATTGGCCTACAAATTGGTGAGTCCCCCTCTCCAGACTCCTAAACCCGCCGAGGCCCGGTAACAGGGAACTGGCCCTTGATCATCTGGCAGCCCCTGTGGTGTCTCCTGGGGAGGAATACACCCCACCTAGACCTTCACCTTCACAGTGGTCCTCTTGGAGTCTTCCCCTTCCAACAGGCCTCGGCTGGCTTGAGAACTGGCAAACTTTCTCCCCTCCTCGAGCATGGGTTTCCTCCATCTGAAACCCTGGCGTCAGGTGACCCATAGCTCCCAGGGCCCTCCAGGAGAGCACCTCACCAGAGTATTTTCAGTGACGACCATATTCTCAGCCTGAGGTCTCCTTCTGATATTCGGCTGGAGCGGGACGCCTCTCCAGTCAACATATCATACCCTTCCTCACAGCCCCAAGGAGGGTGCACCTCTCTGCCGGCCAACTTCCCTCTCAAATGCCTCCTCCACAATTTGGACACCCTCGGCCTAACTTTGGAGATCAATCCCAAGAAACTGATAAAAGTCTCTACTCAGGATTGGCCCAATTATCCCTTCACTCGAACCTGACTCTCTGTACCAAGGCGGGTCCTCTTGGCTTACAAATCCTCCTCTCTTTCTGCCTCCTCATCCAGAGATTTCAACCCAGCCAACAAGCCGCCACCGCTGTATCCCCTTCTGCGCCAGTCCCAGCTCCTGCCCCTTAGGCTCCTCCTTCAGTCTTCCCTTCACCCATTCAGCCCACAGTCTGCCCAGCCACTCCCTACTTCAATTATGGCTCCTTTGAGAGAGGTTGCTGGGGCGGAAGGGATTGTTAGGGTCCTCGTGCCCTTCTCCGTGGCAGACCTTTCACAGTTGAAAAACGCGTGGTTCCTACACCACCAACTCTGCCTCATACATAAAGGTGTTTCAGTACTTACTCCAAGCCCATAGTCTCACTTTTCATGACATTTACATGATCCTGGCCAATACCCTTCTCCCAGAGGAAGCAGGCTATTCTGGGAACAAGGCCATAATTATGCTGATAGGCCCCCAGGCAGTTCCTGATCAAGACCCTAATTGGGACCACAATACTGCCACAGGATTAGCCCTGAGGGACCAACTTTCCACCTGCCTAGTTGTGGGACCCAGAAGGGTGGCTCAGAAGGCAGTAAATTTTTAAAAACTCCAAGAAATCATTCAGGATAAAAAACTAGAACCCTTCCACCTTCCTAGATAGACTAAGGCTCTCCAGCAATATACAAATATAGATGCTGAGACCCCCCCCCCGCCACTATGGGAGACAGTTCCTAATGACCTACTTGTTCTCCCAGAGCTACCCTGACATTCGGGCAAAAATTAAAAAAAAAAAAAAAACTGGAATGGGGACCCTTGACCCCTCAGACTGAAGTCCTGGGCACAGCCTTTAAGGTGTACCACAACCGGGATGAGAAGGCCAGAAAGAAAAAAGTCCAGATGCTGGCACAGGCTCTACAGGGACCTACCCCATGGACCCCTTCATTTTTGGCCAAATGCCCACCACCAAAGATGACCCCTGGGCCCTGTTTTAGGTGTGGGACAGAGGGACACTGGGCATGAGAGTGCCTGAATCCCAGGCCACCAATGACCCCTGGGCCCTGTTTTAGGTGTGGGACAGAGGGACACTGGGCATGAGAGTGCCTGAATCCCAGACCCCAATTAAGGGGTCACTGGGCCATGGACTGTCCCAGCTCCGAAGGGGAGCCAGATCTGCCCCAAGCCCAGAACTGGATCTTTTGGGGCTGGCAACGGATGACTGAAGGAGCCTTGAGACTCCCTCCCCGATGACCACCAATTATCCCTTAGATAATCAAAACCATTGGCCCCCTTACGGGTCCTTAGACCCCGCCATTTTGCGGGATTTCTACAATTACTGTATGCGATTGAAAAAATGGGCAGAGATTTTATATACTCAGGCTTTCTTCCTCCTTTGCTCGAATCCAACTCTCTGTACCTTTTGCAATCCAAAGTGCGTCCTCTTGGCTTATAAATCCTACTCTCTTTCTGCCTCCTCATCCAGGGATTTCGACCCAGCCAACAAGCCACCGCTGTATCCTTATACAAAGCCCTCCCCCCACTCTCCTCTTCCCCTTTCAGGAGCCCAGGGTCACTATTATGGTGGATGGACGTGCAATTAACTTCCTTATAGACATAGGGGCTACTTATTCAGTCTTGAGGAAGTTTTGGGGACGCATTGTTCCATCCTGTCCCCTCATTGTCAGGGTAGGGGGACAAACAATCCTTCCCCTTTAAACCCCCATGCTTTCTTGTAGGTTTTGCCACCATCCTTTCTCCCACCATTTTTTTGGTAATTGCCCCAATGCCCCATTCCCCTATTGGGAAGGGACATCTTAGCCAAATTCCATGCCTCCATCACATTCCATCCCAGCCTTTCTTTTATCCTCATCCTTGGAGAAGCAACCCACATGTCCACAGGCTCCCCTCCTTCTCTCCCTCCAGAGGTAAATGCTCAAGTTTGGGACACTTTCACGCCATCTCTGGCTCACTGTGTCCCTGTGAGAATTCATCTTGCAAATTCAAGCATTTTTCTTGTCAACTTCAATACCCTCTTCCAACTAGCAGTCTTCAGGGCCTACAGCCCATTATTAAGGACCTATGGTGCAAGGGATTAATAAGACTTACCCACTCACTCCCCTTACAACACTCCAATTTTGGCTGTAAAGAAACCTAATGGACAGTACCGCCTTGTACAAGACCTATGAATCATTAACAAGGCAGTTAGACCCATTCACCCTCTGGTGCCAAATCCCTACACCATTTTCTCTTCCATTCCTTATTCTTCGTCCTATTTCTCAGTCATGGACCTGAAGGATGCTTTCTTCACCATTCCCCTTGCTCAGGATTTCCAGGATCCGACTGGCAATTGGATTTCACACGCATGCCCAGGGTCAAGAACCACCTGGGATGACTCCTTCACCCTGCATCCTTCCAAAACATCTCACTCATCCCCTTCTAAGTTTTATCTGAACACAGATTTGGAAACACCAAGAAACTCTAAGGATACCTTATTTACAGTGCCCCTCCATCCTGACTCTTATTACCTCTTTGCTTCACATGGGAAAACCCTACAACCTTTAGGTCTCAACAGCTGACATGGACAGTCCTACCCTAAGGCTTCAGAGACAAGCCTTGACAAAAGATCTAACTGCTTAT
The DNA here is from genome assembly GCF_021218885.2 of Marmota monax. Classification (NCBI taxonomy): domain Eukaryota; kingdom Metazoa; phylum Chordata; class Mammalia; order Rodentia; family Sciuridae; genus Marmota; species Marmota monax. Next base: position 3,864,477 of record NW_026694774.1, on the reverse strand, counting down.
GTCTTTAGGGATAGCACTCTCTTACAGTTGGATAGAAGCCTTCCTTACCTCATGGTAAACTGCTGACACCATTGCCTCTATCCTCATTGAGCAGATCATTCCCAGTTTCGGACTTCCCGCCTCCATCCAGTCAGACAACGGTCTGGCCTTCGTTTCTCAGGTTGTTCAACTAGTCTCCAAAGGCCTCAACATCACTTGGAGCCTCCACATCCCCCACCGACCCCAATCCTTGGGTAAGATTGAGAGGGCTAACGGCATTCTCAAGGATCATCTCACTAAACTTGCCATTGAACTCAGGCTGTTCTGGCAGCCCATAGAGCCCTCTCAGGCTGTAGCCCCTTTGAGCTACCTCATGGGCACCCTGTCTTAATCAACCAAAGCTTTCCAGTTACTACTCCTCCACTTGTGTCCTACCTGCCCTATCTCACACTTCTACACAAACTTCTAAGGGAACACGCAGACAGGTGTCTTCCTGCACCATCCATTACCTCTGGCCCAACACAACGAGGAACTGATGCAGTCTTACTTACTCAAGGTTTCTCGCCAACCCTCTCCTTCTTTTACTAATCATTAATCTCTCTCAAGCTTCTACCCTAACTCACAGATGGCGCTTCTACATCCAAATGACATGGCAGCAGGATGGCACCACCAGCTCTCAGTTTATAGGTCAAGGCAATTGCCCTTCCACTGGCTGCAATCGGGCAGTCACACTTAATATTACTGGATTCAACCAGGCCACCTCATCCCACTTATGTTCAGCAATGCTGTGCTTCATAGCAGACCAAACTGAGGAATCCTGTAAGCACTGGCCTGATACCTATGGCGGGCACCCTTATAATTCCTGAAAGAAACGCTTCCTAGATTAGCCTTGCTATGAAAATCAAGCATAAACCAAATTAACTATTTGGGACCCATAGGACATCAAATGGGCTTCTGGTGTTGAGGCTTCTCCTCAGGGATTTCCAGCTACTTGCTCCCTCGGAGGACACCTGTCCCTTACATGAAGGCCTCACCAACAGCTGACGGAACTTCACCATCGTGGATATGGAGCTACAAAATGGAAACACGACTGGGGGAACTTCACTAGCCTGTCACCCAGGGTTTCTAGGCCCATTCGCTTTCATGTGCCTCCTCCTGACGGCTGGTCTTTCTCAGCCAGTCCCTCTCACTGGGCCTCCAGCCAGAAGCTAATGTGGTGTCTCCTCTTTCCTCTTCTTCTCCTTGCCTTTGGGTATCTTTGGTGTTAGTAGGCTCATCATGTGGTGCACCTGGATCATGGAGTTCGCGGAGGCCCTCTGACAGGACAGCTGGCTAACTCCACCCATTTGCAGGGACAAGGATTGGATGGAGACTATCCATGACCTATGGCTTCGAGGAACTTTCATCGATTTTGGCCCCAAGGAAATTCACATCTTCAGCGCCCCAGCCTTTACAGCGATGCTTCTCTTGTCCCCGTATCCTGACCATCCCTCCCTTCCTTCACACTCGTCCCATCCCTCTCCAGCAGGAAGAGGCGATCTCATCACCCTGCTCCCAACATAAAAACAAAAAGGGAGGAATGTTGGGTGTGTGGGAAACTCCCCCTTCTCACGAAAATTTCACTAAATCCCTTACCCCTCCCGCTCCTCTTCAAAGAGCACCAAATTCAAGGGTTTTCTCAACCAATCCCCGCAGGACAGTGTCCACTCGCTGTTCCTGAGTCACCCTGACAACCAGCACCCACCACATCCCCTACCCAACCCTTCTTAAGCTGAAGCTTGTAAGCACACACTCTCTTCCTCTCTACTCTGCCCTCTTCCTCTTCTTTCCTCTCTCTGCTCTCTTCCCTCTTCCTCTCTTCCTCTTTACCCTTTTCCTCTTTTTTTCTTTCTTTCTTTGTCTCTGCCTCTCCTTTCCTTCCCCTTCAGGCAGTCCCCCAATAAAATCTCTTGGTTGAATCTCCATCTCAGGTGAGTCACTCGCCTTTCATTGGTGCCCTGACTTGGATGGGGCTGCCCTGCCTTTAGCAGGACCCCCTATCCCATCGGAGTTCCCACCTGAGCGGAGGCCGACCTGCACCCATCTTCTCCATTGCCTACCTCGCATCCACCATTGGCCTACAAATTGGTGAATCCCCCTCTCAGTAATCAATAGTATTCGTCATTAATCAAATCAAACCCACAATGATATATCATACACACACAAATTGTAAATTTAAAAAATAATAAGTATTGACAAGGTGTGAAATAATTGGAACCCTCTGATGTTGCTGATGGAAATGTAGAATGGTTCAGATATTATGGAAAAGAGTGTTTCTCAAAAAATTCAACATGGAATTACCATATAATTTTCCTTTGCTGTAACAAAATACCTGAGTAAAACTACTTAAAAGCAGGCAAGGCCTACTTTGGTTCACATTTTCAGAGATTTCAGTCCATGGTGACTTGACTCAGTTGTTTCTGGGCCTGTGGTGAGGCAGAACTTCATGGCAGGAAATGCATAGCTGCTCACCTTATGGGGGCCAGAAAGCTAAAAGAGGGAAAGGAAAGGGTGGAGGAAAACATATACCTTTCAAAGGTACTTTTTCAGTGACCTACTTCCTCCAACTAGGCCCCACCTAAAGATTCCACTACCTCACAATAACCCATTATGGTATGAAGTCATCAAAGGATCAATGCATTGATAAGGGTTGATCCCTCATGATCCAATCACCTTCCAAAGTCCCCACCTCTGAACACTGCTGCATCAGGGACTAAACATTCAACACATGATCTTATGGGAAACATTTCAAATTCAAATTATAACACTATTATATTCATTTTATGATTATAATTATAAAAAGAATAAAAAAAGAAAGCAAGAGTCCAAAAATAATTTTATACAAATGCTCATAGCAGCATTATCAACAATAGCCAGAAGGTAGAAACAACCCAAATATTCATCAGCTGTTGATTGGATCAAAAATGTGATATGCTCATAGAATGGAGTACTAGTCAAGGAATGAAGTGTTAATAATTGCTAAAACATAGGTGAACTTTGAAAACATTATGTTAAGTAAAAGTAACTGGACAAAAGGTCAGATAGTGCATGATTCCATTTATATGAGATATTCAGAGGGGCTGGGTCTATGGCTCAGCGGCAGAGCACTCGCCTAGCACTTGTAAGGCCCTGGGTTCGATCCTCAGCATCACATAAAAATAAATAAGTAAATAAATAAAGGTATTGTGTCCAACTACAACTAAAAAATAAACATAAATAAATAAATAAATAAAGATATTGTGTCCAACTATAACTACAAAAAATATTTAAAACAAAGAAAATCCAGAATAAGCAACTTAACAGAGACACAATGCATATTATGGTTACCAGGGTCTTTGGAAAATAATAATGGGAAGTGATTACTAAATAGATATGGGGTTTTATTTTGGGGTGATGAAAGTTTTCTGGAATTAGACAGGGGTGATGTTACACCACCAAATGTACAAAATGCCACTGAATAGTGTACTTTAAAATGGTTAAAATGTTGTATTTTATGTTTGGTGAATTTGACTTCAATTAAAAAAAAACAATTTAGATAAATGTAGTAGACAGAATTCTATAATTCCCCCCCACAACACAACCTTACAGATCTGGTTATTAAAAAACTAATCAAGTTACTTCTATGATTCAGTTTTGCAAATATAATAAAAATGAATTGACCTAGGGCTGGAGTTGTGGCTCAGTGGTACAGCGCTTGCCTACCACCTGTGAGGCACTAGGTTTGAACCTCAGCACCATATAAAAAAATAAACAAATTAAATAAAGGTATTGTGTCTATCTACAACTAAAAATATTTTTAAAAATGAATTGACCTAAAGATATAGAGATTATATGTGTGGATTTGTTCCAATTACAAGAACAATCTAATAGCATTCTCTAGCTGGTAGTAGAAGAATAAGTCACAAAACTCCAAATGTGAAAGAATATGAACTGAGGGCAAATCTCTGTTGCTGAACTTGAGGAAATCATGAGGCAAAATGTGAGAATAGACTATAGTTGCTAAGAGCAGTTCTTGTCTGACAGCTAGCAAGAAAATGGGGACCTCAGTTCTAATTTCTCAGGGAACTAAATTCTGCCAATAACAAGAATGTGCTTGGAAGGAGTTTCTTTCATTTTGCCACTAGATGAAGATATAGCCAACATCTTGATTACAGCCTCATGGTTCTCTGAGAAGAGAACTCAGGCATGCTGTGTCTACTTCTGATATATAGAAATTGTAAGAAAATAAATTGTATTATTTTATGCCTCTAAGATTATGATAATTTGTTACACAGCAATAAAAATAAATAGAGGTTTTATTATACTTATTAATGTGGAAATATGTTCAAATATACTGTTAAGTTAAAAAAAAAGCAAGTCTCAAAAAAGACTATATGGTTCAATTAAAATATGTATCTAGGAAGAAGATGGCGGCGAGGGGAGTGCATTGCCCCCGTGTGCCGCGTCACTGTGTGGGAGTATGATGAGTCAGGACGGCTAAAGGCTATCTTGTTAGGAATTTCCAGCAATAGTGGGGTGCTCCGGAACCTGGAGGAAGGATTTCCATCGCACGAGGATCGGCTACGGGGACTCAAACGCGAGAGATTTGTCACACGGAGGGTAACACTGCTTATTCAGCAAATCGCCCCGCGGCTAGAGTCTGCAGTGCACGCTGGGAAACGAGGAGATAGCGGCGCACGGATACAGCGCTGCAGTTTCTACCAGCCGTGCAAGCACCGTACTCAATGCTGAATTCTGGGTTCGAGACGGGGAAAGGAAGCGGTCCATTTCGGTTCTCCACACCGGTCAGACCACAGAGGAGGCCAGAGGACACCATCTTGGAGAGCTGACGTCACCATCCCTGTTTTCGACTGACCGCAGCTCATTCAGCCATAGAACAGGTAATTTCAGGCTGCCATTCGCCGGCTGCTTGCAGACAGATTACTCAGGCTCAGTGCCTGAGTGCTTCTTGGAGCCTGCTCTTATCAGAGCATACACCGAGCACGGAGTGGCCGAGTTCCGGCTCCTGGAGCTGCCCTGGCCCAGGGCTAAGGAGCCCGCGGAAACTGCTTCTCGGTCCGGGTCCTGCTGAGGGCTGGTCAGGAATCACCCGTTGCTTTGGTTACCCGGCAAAGGGAACGAAATGCTGCCATTCGCATAGGATACCAACATGGCAGAGATCTGATGTCATCAGAAAGCTGCGGAGGAGAGAACTTCATCAATACCAGCGGCGACAGAAACAGTTGGTCTCCTGGTAGGAAGGGTGAGGCACAGACACCCGAGTCTCTCTTGATTTGTCGTAGAGCCAGAGGGGAGGAGCCGGGCCGCCGCCCGCGCCCGGAGCAGGCCCAGCGGCTCGCTGGCGTGGTGGTCGCGTGACCCCAATTGGAGAGGGGGCGGAGCGGAGCCGCCACCCGCGCCCGCAAGGTGGGCAGACCCGCGACCCTGTGGTACATGGGCGTGGTAGGAGGGGCAGGGCAGAGCCGCCGCCCGTGCCTGCAAGTTAAGCAGACCTGCGACAGACTGGCGGGTCAGGCCCAGCGGCCTGCCAGCGTGGTACACACGTCACCCCAACTGGAGTAAGGGCAGAGCAGAGCCTTCGCCCGCACCCGGATCAGGCCCCGCTGGTGTGGTGGTCACGTGACCCCAATTGGAGTGGGGGCGGAGCGGAACCGCCACCGGCGCCCGCAAGGTGGGCAGACCCTTGACCCAGTGGTACACGGGGGTGGTAGGAGGGGCAGGGCAGAGCCGCCGCCCACGCCTTCAAGGTAGACAGACCTGCGACAGACCGGCGGATCAGGCCCAGGAGGCTGCCGGCGTGGTACACATGTCACCCCAATTGGAGTAGGGGCAGAGCAGAGTCACCGCCCGTGCCAGGAACAGGCCCAGCGACCTGCCGGCGTGGTAGTCACGACACCCCAATTGGAGTAGGGGCAGAGCAGAGCCGCCACCCGTGCCCGAAAGGTGGGCAGACCTGCGACCGAGCAGCGGGACAGGCCCAGTGGCCTGCCGGTGCGACAGACACGTCACCCCATTTGGAGTAGGGGCAGAGCAGAGCCGCTGCCCTTGCCCGAAAGGTAGGCAGACCTGCGACCGACCGGTGGAACAGACCCAGCAGCCGGCCGGGGTGGTAGGCACGTCACCCCAATTGGAGTAGGAACAGAACAGAACCTTCGCCCGCGCCCGGAACAGGCCCAGCGGTCTGCGGGTGTGGTAGACAAGTCATACCAATTGGAGGGGGGGCAGAGCAGAGCCGCCGCCCGCGCCTGCAGGGTAGGCAGACCTGCAACCGACCGGCGGATCAGGCCCGGTGGCCTGCCGGCGTGGTACACTCGTCACCCCAATTGGAGTAGGGGCAGAGCAGAGCCACCACCCGCGCCTGCAAGGTAGGCAGACCGCCGCCCGACCCTGCAAGGGAGACTTTTCAACTATACAAGAGCAATATAAATATATAGGGGAAAAAAACATTTCAAAAACACAACAGTTTCACCAAGCAGAAAGAAACGCAAGCAGTATGAAAAGACAAGGAAAGAAAGGACCACAAGCAATGCAGGTCAACTCAACTTTAGAAGAGGAAACAGCTGCAGCAGATGGAATGTCAGATAAAGAATTCAGGATATACATGCTTCAGATGATCTGGAGTATCAAGGAAGACATTAGACAGCAAAACCAGACAATGAAAGATCACTTCGACAATGAATTACACAAACAAATCCAGGAAGCAAAGGATCAACTATACAGGGAGATAGAGGTTATAAAAAACAAATAAACAGAAATCCTAGAAATGCAGGAAGCAATAAACCAACTTAAAAACTCAATGGAGAATACTACCAGCAGAGTAGAACACTTAGAAGATAGAACATCAGACAATGAAGACAAAGTATTTCAACTTGAAAAGAACATAGACAGCTCAGCAAGACTGTTAAGAAACCATGAGCAGAATATCCAAGAAATATGGGATAACATTAAGAGACCAAACTTAAGAGTCATTGGGATACAGGAAGGTACAGAACTCCAAACCAAAGGAATGAGCAATCTATTCAATGAAATAATACGAGAAAACTTCCCAGACTTGAAGAATGAGACAGAATCCCAAATGCTAGAAGCCTACAGGACGCCGAATGTGCAAAATCATAAGAGATCCACACCTAGACACATTATAATGACATGCCCAACATACAGAATAAGGAGAGAATTTTAAAAGCTACAAGAGAAAGGAAGCAGATTACATTTAGGGGTAAGCCAATCAGGATAACAGCTGATCTTTCAACACAGACTCTGAAAGCTTGAAGATCCTGGAATAACATATTTCAAACACTGAAAGAAAATGGGTTCCAACCAAGAATTGTGTATCCAGCGAAATTAAGCTTCAGGATGGAAGATGAAATTAAAACCTTCCACGATAAACAAAAGTTAAAAGAATTTGCAGCTAGAAAACCATCTCTTCAAAACATCCTCCGCAAAACATTACAGGAAGAGGAAATGGAAAATAACAATGAAAACCAACAGTGGGAGGTAGGACACTAAAGGGGGGAAAATAATCAAAGAGGAAAACAAACCATGTTTAGTAACAGAAATAAACAAATATGGCTGGAAGAACAACCCATATCTCAATAATAACCCTAAATGTTAATGGCTTAAACTCACCAATTAAGAGACACAGGCTAGTAGAATGGATCACAAAACAAGACCCAACAATATGCTGCCTACAGGAGATGCATTTGATAGGAAAAGACATACATAGGATGAAGGTGAAAGTTTGGGAAAAATCATATCACTCATATGGACTTAGGAAACAAGCAGGAGTGTCCATACTCATATCAAATAAAATAGATTTCAAGCCAAAGTTAATCAAAAGGGATAAAGAGGGACACTACATACTGCTTAAGGGAACCATACACCAACAAGACATAACAATCATAAAAATATATGCCCCAAACAATGGTGCAGCTATGTTCATCAAACAAACTCTTCTCAAGTTCAAGAGTCTAATAGACCACCATACAATAATCATGGGAGACTTCAACACACCTCTCTCGCCACTGGACAGATCTTCCAAACAAAAGTTGAATAAGGAAACTATAGAACTCAAAAACACAATTAATAACCTAGACTTAATTGACATATATAGAACATACCACCCAACATCAAGCAGTTACACTTTTTTCTCAGCAGCACATGGATCCTTCTCAAAAATAGATCATATATTATGTCACAGGGCAACTCTTAGAAAATATAAGGAAGTAGAGATAATACCATGCATCTTATCTGATCATAATGGAATGAAACTGAAAATCAACTATAAAAGAAGGAAGGAAAAAGCATACATCACCTGGAGAATGAACAATAGGTTACTGAATGATCAATGGGTTATAGAAGACATCAAGGAGGAAATTAAAAAAATTCTTAGAGATAAATGAAAACACAGACACAACATATCAGAATCTATGGGACACATTGAAAGCAGTTCTAAGAGGAAAATTCATTGCTTGGAGTTCATTCCTTAAAAAAAGAAAAAAACAACAAATAAATGATCTGATACTTCATCTCAAAATCCTAGAAAAAGAAGAGCAAAACAACAGCAAAAGAAGTAGAAGGCAAGAAATAATTAAAATCAGAGCTGAAATTAATGAAATCGAAACAAAAGAAACAATTGAAAAAATTGACAAAACTAAAAGTTGGTTCTTTGAAAAAATAAACAAAATCGACAGACCCTTAGCCATGCTAGCGAAGAGAAGAAGAGAGAGAACTCAAATTACTAGCATACGGGATGAAAAAGGCAATATCACAACAGACACTTCAGAAATATAGAAGATAATCAAAAATTATTTTGAATCCTTATACTCCAATAAATTAGAAGATAGTGAAGGCATAGATAAATTTCTTAAGTCATATGATCTGCCCAGATTGAGTCAGGAGGATATAGACAACCTAAACAGACCAATATCAATTGAGGAAATAGAAGAAACCATCAAAAGACTACCAACTAAGAAAAGCCCAGGACCAGATGGGTATACAGCAGAGTTTTACAAAACCTTTAAAGAGGAACTAATACCAATACTTTTCAAGCTACTTCAGGAAATAGAAAAAGAGGGAGAACTTCCAAATTCATTCTATGAGGCCAACATCACCCTGATACCTAAACCAGACAAAGACACTTCAAAGAAAGAAAACTACAGACCAATATCTCTAATGAACCTAGATGCAAAAATCCTCAATAAAATTCTGGTGAATCGGATACAAAAACATATCAAAAAAATTGTGCACCATGATCAAGTAGGATTCATCCCTGGGATGCAAGGCTGGTTCAATATACGGAAATCAATAAATGTTATTCACCACATCAATAGACTTAAAAATAAGAACCATATGATCATCTCGATAGATGCGGAAAAAGCATTCGACAAAGTACAGCATCCCTTTATGTTCAAAACTCTAGAAAAACTAGGGATAACAGGAACATACCTCAATATTGTAAAAGCAATTTATGCTAAGCCTCAGGCTAGCATCATTCTGAATGGAGAAAAATTGAAGGCATTCCCTCTAAAATCTGGAACAAGACAGGGATGCCCTCTCTCTCCACTTCTGTTCAACATAGTTCTCGAAACACTGGCCAGAGCAATTAGACGAAAGAAATTAAAGGCATAAAAATAGGAAAAGAAGAACTTAAATTATCACTATTTGCAGTTGACATGATTCTATACCTAGAAGACCCAAAAGGCTCTACAAAGAAACTATTAGAGCTAATAAATGAATTCAGCAAAGTGGCAGGATATAAAATCAACACGCATAAATCAAAGGCATTCCTGTATATCAGCGACAAATCCTCTGAAATGGAAATGAGGACAACCACTCCATTCACAATATCTTCAAAAAAAATAAAATACTTGGGAATCAACCTAACAAAAGAGGTGAAAGACTTATACAATGAAAACTACAGAACCCTAAAGAGAGAAATAGAAGATCTTAGAAGATGGAAAAATATACCCTGTTCTTGGATAGGCAGAACTAACATCATCAAAATGGCGATATTACCAAAAGTTCTCTATAGGTTTAATGCAATGCCAATCAAAATCCCAACGGCATTTCTTGTAGAAATAGAGAAAGCAATCATGAAATTCATATGGAAAAATAAAAGACCCAGAATAGCAAAAACAATGCTAAGCAGGAAGTGTGAATCAGGCGGTATAGCGATACCAGACTTCAAACTATACTACAGAGCAATAGTAACAAAAACAGCATGGTACTGGTACCAAAACAGGCGGGTGGACCAATGGTACAGAATAGAGGACACAGAAACCAATCCACAAAACTACAACTATCTTATATTTGATAAAGGGGCTAAAAGCATGCAATGGAGGAAGGATAGCATCTTCAACAAATGGTTCTGGGAAAACTGGAAATCCATATGCAACAAAATGAAACTGAATCCCTTTCTCTCACCATGCACAAAAGTTAACTCAAAATGGATCAAGGAGCTTGATATCAAATCAGAGACACGCCGTCTGATAGAAGAAAAAGTTGGCTATGATCTACATACTGTGGAGTCGGGCTCCAAATTCCTCAATAGGACACCCATAGCACAAAAGTTAATAACTAGAATCAACAAATGGGACTTACTCAAACTAAAAAGTTTTTTCTCAGCAAAAGAAACAATAAGAGAGGTAAATAGGGAGCCTACACCCTGGGAACAAATCTTTACTCCTCACACTTCAGATAGAGCCCTAATATCCAGAGTATACAAAGAACTCAAAAAATTAGACAATAAGAAAACAAACAACCCAATCAACAAATGGGCCAAGGACCTGAACAGACACTTCTCAGAGGAGGACATACAGTCAATCAACAAGTACATGAAAAAATGCTCACCATCTCTAGCTGACAGAGAAATGCAAATCAAAACCACCCTAAGATACCATCTCACTCCAGTAAGATTGGCAGCCATTATGAAGTCAAACAACAACAAGTGCTGGTGAGGATGTGGGGAAAAGAGTACACTTGTACATTGCTGGTGGGACTGCAGATTGGTGCAGCCAATTTGGAAAGCAGTTTGGAGATTTCTTGGAAAGCTGGGAATGGAGCCACTATTTGACCCAGCTATTCCCCTTCTTGGTCTATTCCCTAAAGACCTAAAAAGAGCATGCTACAGGGACACTGCTACATCCATGTTCATAGCAGCACAATTCACAATAGCAAGACTGTGGAACCAACCTAGATGCCCTTCAATAGACGAATGGATAAAAAAAATGTGGCATTTATACACAATGGAGTATTACCCTGCATTAAAAAATGACAAAATCATAGAATTTGCAGGGAAATGGATGGCATTAGGGCAGATTATGCTAAGTGAAGCTAGCCAATCCCTAAAAAACAAATGCCAAATGTCTTCTTTGATATAAGGAGAGTAACTAAGAACAGAGTAGGGACGAAGAGCAGGAGAAGAAGATTAACATTAAACAGGGATGAGAGGTGGGATGGAAAGGGAGAGAGAAGGGAAATTGCATGGAAATGGAAGGAGACCCTCAGGGTTATACAAAATTACATACAAGAGGAAGTGAGGGGAAAGGGAAAAATAATACAAGGGGGAGAAATGAATGACAGTAGAAGGGGTAGAGAGAGAAGAGGGGAGGGGAGGGGAGGGGAGGGGAGGGGGGATAGTAGAGGATAGGAAAGGCAGCAGAACACAACAGACACTAGTATGGCAATATGTAAATCAATGGATGTGTAACTGATGTAATTCTGCAATCTGTATATGGGGTAAAAATGGGAGTTCATAACCCACTTGAATCAAAGTGTGAAATATGATATATCAAGAAATTTGTAATGTTTTGAACAACCAACAATAAAAAATTAAAAATATAAAAAATAAAAAATAAATAAAAATATGTATCTATAAATTTTGTGTTATTTTAGTAACAACAATAAAGCAAAAAAATTGTAATGTATTTGTAATTTAGGAAAGTCATTAGAATCACCTCCATTTATATTCAAGAATGAAGATGAATGTTAAATCACTCTTATTAATATTACCAAGAAAAATGATGAGTTTTAATATCATTTGAATACAATGCTGTCTTTAACAAAATCTTATAAGCTTAACAAAGGAATCTTTCACATTACTTGATAGAATCTTTAAAACAACAATAATTTTCCCACTAGTCTTTTTTTGTGTGACCTATAATGCTTCAAATGTCTTAAAGCATTTGGCATAACTTAAAAACAATCTTTTTGACCATAAATTTTTTATAATTTTTAGCATTAGACAAATTGTATTTATGTTTTTAAAGTTAGCTAAGTGTTGAACAATAACTTCTGTTCAGAGGAATAGGAAAATATAGTGATTTTAAAACTTTCTTTTTCTTCAAACTTACATCTTGTTGCTAAGTATAATTTTGTACCATCCTTGAAGGAGAAACTCATTTGTCATGCATTTTTTCCCTGATTTAATGAAGTTTTCCTCTACATAACTACATGCATAGAAAATAATTTCCAATAATACACATTAAATTAGATGACTGCATTGTTTAATCTTTGAAAATAACAATGTAATTGTTAAAATTAAAAACAATTTAAATTAGAGATTGAAATAAAAAGGAATAGGAATTACAGGTCAATGAGGTGTAAATGTATATATGTGTGTGTGTGTGTGTTTTAACTAAGTGCAGGGTTTAATGGAATAAATTGTTTGCTTGTAGAGAAAACAGGGAAATGCATTCAATTTGAAACTTTTTTCTTCAACCTACAATTTTGTTCTTAAATGCTACCTTGTTTAGAAACTATTTACCATCCAAAATATTAAAGAATAATTTTAGGTATTAATTCATCCTTGCATGACATAAAAAAAATATTCTTTTTAGGGGCTGGCATTGTGGCTCAGCGGTAGAGTGCTTGCCTAGCATGTGCAAGGCCCTGGGTTCCATCCTCAGCACCACATAAAAATCAAATAAGGATATTGTGTCCATCTACAACTAAAAAATAAAAAAAAATTTTAAAAATCTATAAAAATAAAATATTCTTTTAGATAAATATATACACAATAAAACATTCTGAAAAATTCACCCATTACATTCTACATTAAACATCTATTATTTTTTAATATTTGTTTTTAAGTTGTAGTTGAACACAATACCTTTATTTTATTTATTTATTTTTATGTGGTGCTGAGGCTCAAACCCAGGGCCCCACATGTGCTAGGCAAGTGCTCTACCACTGAGCCATAACCCCAGCCCTATTATTTTATTTTTTAAAACCCAATAATTAAATATATTTAAAAATTAGTGGAACTACACTGCAGGTTAAAGAAAATAAGTCATCAAACTAAGGATCTGACTTTTTTCATATCCAATGAAGTGTTTCATGAATTTGCCTGATCATCTAAGTTACTTGGGTGCACTTCTTAAGAGTATAAACTCTCATTTCCCATCCTACATGTGCTAAATTAAACCACCAGAGGATCAATTTGTGAATCTAGCTGTTATTTACATATCCAGGATTTTACACAGGAAGGGGTAGATTTGGGAAATCTTGGCAGATCGCACTTACCAAAAAAGCATACTAACAAATATAATAAAAACAAAATTTCATGTTCAAGAGAAAGAGGTGCAAAGGAGCCATATGCAAGAATGTTCACCAGAATAATGTTTGTAATAGAAAAAAATCTGTATGTGCATCAGTTGGAAAATAGGTGAATTATGATGTGATTATATAATGGAATACCATACTGATATAAAAATAAATTACCTTAATTTATATATAATTGACACAAGTGAATCTAAAAAATATGCTTTATATAAAAACAATTCTGTATTTATGTGTATACATGGGTGTATATATATTTGTGTACTACATATTGTATATGAAAACATGTTTTAATGCTATCTTCTAGCTAATTTTACATAATGTAAATACTTCATAAATTAATATGATTGATTATAACATGTGTTGATGAGGGGATGAACAAACTTTCTTTTTGTAGGGCAATTTGCATATATACATTTATTGAAACTATACATATATATCCATAACCAATATAAGCTAAATATATTATGATAATTTCAATATTCTTGGTAAATTAAAAACAAGTAAAATAGTAAACTGTTTAGTGACCTGAAAATATTTTTACTAACCTGCCTTTATTTTCAAGCAAATGATAAAAACAAGTAGCACAGGAGTTTATAGTATATGATTCCATTAAAATGGATGCATGAAAAAATTATGTGAGTATGAGAGTAAAGAATATTTAGTAAAAGTACAAACTAAAATATTTATTTTTACACATTATATGTTCATATTTTTGAAATTTTATGTAAGAAATCTCTAAAAATAAAAGAGACAAATCTTTAACAAAATGTTACATGGAATCATTGTACCAAATATTTTAAAATGTCCATTTAGTCTTCAACTGATTCCCAAATGGGTCAGAAAAAAACAATGGGCACTTCCATGGAAAGAGAGACTGATCCAAAACAAATGTAGCAAAATGTTAAGAACTGGGGAATGTAGTGAAAGGCGTGTAGGAACTTCTTGTTCTCAAAACCATTCTGTTACTTTGAAATTATTTCAGAATGATTTTCAAAAGACCACTCACACAATTATGGGAAAATTTACCCATGTATTTGGTATTATGTGTATGATAAGATTCCACAACCCTAACTGGTATTAAGAATTCCATCAAGGAACTTCTTAATGAAGTTTCTCAGACCAGGCTGGAAATATGCTAAACTGAAACCTGCAGAGGAGTGCGGGAGCCTTAGACCCAGGTGTCTGTTATCATGTGGCAGGTTCAGAAAACACTAACTAGTGACCTTGATGAGTTTTTTTAAAAATGAAAGAAAAAATACAAGAGCCTTTTAAAATAAAATAAATAACTGGGTGTAGTGGTGCACACCTGTAACACCAGCAACTTGAGAGGCTGAGGCAGGAGGATTTCAAGTTCAAAGTCATCCTCAGCAATTTAGCGAGACCCTCAACCTAGTGAGACTCTGTTTCAGATAAAGAAATCAAAAGGCCTGGGGATGTGGCTCAGTGATTAAGCACCCCTGGGTTCAATCTCCCCTACAAAAAAAAGAGGCTAAAATACATTAGCATCAAACAATACTCAGTATCAGTGAACATATGAGAAAACAGACATGATCATGCATTGCAGAAATAAAATTGGGAGAACATTTTTTTCAAGACTGACTCCTATGACAATCATAAGCATCCACACTCTTAAACAGAAATGACAGTTTGAGGAATTTTAAACCCTGATGTTATTAACAAAATTCTATGTAAAAAAAAATCCAGTCAACATTGTATTTATTAGTGAAAACTACAAAGAGCTCAAATTTCCATAAATATGGGATAGGATGGATGTGTATTATCTTTGTTTTGATGGGAAATATTTGGACTGATTTAAATTGTGAATAGTCTGTTTCTTGGGGCAGAAATAAAACTGATCACTTCTATCTTACCTATATTTTCTAATTTTCCAGAGGGCTTTTGTAGGTACCTTTGGAGCTTGCTCAGCTTGGGCTTAGGACAGTGTTGAAGTGCTAGAGATTTTACCACCCCCAGGGTAATATCTACCAAGAAATGACTGTAAACATACACTCCAGTTTCCCATCACTAACTGGGATAATTCTGGTTTTCTCTTCTAGTTCATTTGTTCTATATTTATCCTGGTACAATATTGTTTGAACATTGTGTAGCTTCTCACAATGTCTGTGTTAACTTTCCCAAATATTGTTACAAATTGTTGGAAGACATCACTAGTGTTCTACCTTAAAGGCAAGGCTAAAGTTATAGTAATACAATTCAGCGGAGAACTACATTTGCCACATGCTCTCAAGATCTGAAAATCCACCCGCAAGACTGTGCATCATCTTATGGAAGGACCTACAGACAGGGACCCTTCACAAGGAGAACCATCAGTTTAGGTTTGTATATCAAAATCCTTAGAGGGGAGGTGGATTGCTGTCCAGAAGGTCCATGTTTGTAATATGATTCAGCAGCAGAAACAGGTTGTTATGTTTTTACAACTTGAATTCTATTTTTTCAACTGAAAATAATTGTATTGTCTAATTATAACATCAAGAAATGAATTCCCACTGAGCTGATCAGAAACACACCTGAAACAACCACCCAATTTAAACAAACAGAAAGGTAAAAATTTTTAAAAATGCGCTTCCTACCTATTTTCCAGACTTCCTAGCTTCTTTCTCCCTCCCCCTCCACCTCATCCCCGCCCAATTCCAATCTGGAATCAGACCAACAAGATTGTTAGGGTTAATTCGGGGCTTTAATTGTGGGCATAGAAGAGGAAAAAGATATTCTTTTAAAAGTCCAACAGAAATCACGGCAAGGAGAATGCACGCTACAAAATATTACGACACATCAATCTCGTGTATTTCTAAATAGGAAAAGTAAATAGAGGGATGGGTAGAAAAGCTTTGGTAGATAAGGCAGTAATGAGGAGAAAGGTCGCTCCGCCCACGCTCCCACCCCCACCCTTCTGCCGCACTGCAGGTGTGAATGGTAATTGGGAATCTGAGCTCACAGTGACGTGGCCCCTTCCAGACCCAGGGTGGATTAGTCTCTCCTCCCAGTTGCGGTCTTGGTAGTCTTCTGTGGCGGTGCTCTCTGAAGCGGGCGAACAGTTTTGCCCAGAGAAGGAGGAAAGTAGTAGAAGCTGACCCTGATTTGGTAGGTTGGTGGGAGCAGCCTGGAGTTGGGGTGGAAAAGGGCAGTGACCAGAGCAGATCCAGGACTGGATTCTGTCTCATTCTTGAGGCTCACCTATTCGGTGCTTGTCCGGGGGGAGGGGCTCAAGAGAGTCCCGGGGTTAAAAATGGGTACCAGTTGGGATCTTCTAAGAGGTGGGCTATCAGGCACTGTTTGAAGGTAGTGGAAAACCGGGAAGGGTACCGCGTGGAAAAGGGCCTGATTTCTGCAGGGCCATGGTCGGGGGAGCCGGTAACCAGAAGGTGGGCAGAGCGGACCCTGCCACCGTTCCAGACCATGGTTCCCAGGATCTTTTGTTCACCCTTCGTACATTTAGAACCGGAAATTGTGGGCTACGGGGGCCGGGGAGGGGAGTTGCTACAGAGAAGAGGGACAGGAATTAGGACTGTGAAAGAGGTCCCTTATTGCAGAGGCTGCGGTTGCAAGCAAGCTTCTGTCCCAAGGATAGAGGCGGGGAGCTAGAAACTGTTTCTGGTCCCTGCAGGTTCGCGTAAGCATATGCACTGCTTGGGCAAAGAATGAAATCGCTGAGACCGCAGCGGGTCCTGGTTTGCAGTGCCCACACACCTCTTTACCCATCGTCCATCTTGATGCATAAAATGGTGGGCATGGGAGCGGGGTGAACTGGAAAGTAGGCAGTGAGTCTTATGGGAGACTGGGGAATGAATGAAAAGATTGATTTTTTTTTTTTTTAAATAAACTACGTCTTCACCCAGCAAACTCTTCTGACTCTCCTGCTCCACAAGTTATTCATGTGTGTCCAGGAAATGGTGATTTAGTGACAGTGGGACGAGACAGTGGAGAAAGGAGGCCTAAAGTAGATTAAAATGGTTTGAAAAAAAATTGTCTTTGGTATATAGTCCACTTCAGAAAGTTGATATAGCCGGAATCAACAGGGCCGGAAAAGAAACCTTGACACAGGATGGAGGAGAAACAAAATGGTGATTTAGTGACAGTGGGACGAGACAGTGGAGAAAGGAGGCCTAAAGTAGATTAAAATGGTTTGAAAAAAAATTGTCTTTGGTATATAGTCGACTTCAGAAAGTTGATATAGCCGGAATCAACAGGGCCGGAAAAGAAACCTTGACACAGGATGGAGGAGAAACAAAATGATTTGTTTAGGAAAGCCTTCAAATAAAAAATGGAGCTATTGTCTCCAGTAGGGATCCTTTGATCAAGTAGTTAATCCTGGATGTTGTTTGCATTTCTTTCTGCAGGTCTTTAGGTCCCTTGGCACAGCAGATTTGAAGGCTGAGAGAGAGGCAGCTTCTGATCCCTACAGGTAGGAGGGTGCCTGGGGCTCTCTAGTGCAGGGGTAAAAGATCAACAGAATTGGGTGGACTTACAGCCCACCCTGCCTAAGTGCAAGAGAAATCTAACAGAATCTGAATAAAATGGCCAGTCTGACTTGTGAGGAAAGGAATAGAGGGGCAAGGTCTAAGGCTCCCATGGAGGGCTTATCAGCATCTGTGTTTGCAGAGGCCTAGTCTCTGAACCACTGCCCGCATCTACCACCCATCCTAAGTGTTTGGATAGTAACCTGGAAAAGAATTTTCAGGGAAAATTTTGGGCTTTGGGAATGGGGAAACAGGGTGGGAATGGGGAAACACCCCCTAGAGAGTATGTGAAGTCTCAGCAAAATCTTTGCCAAAAGGACCTCTGAATTGTTATAAAGCATTCAATCCTTCTTGTTTGTTATCTCCTAGAAAGAAGAAACAAGAAAAACTTCAACATGGAAAATGTCCCCCAGGAAAACAAAGTTGAGGAGCAGGCTCCAGTAAAAAATGAGGAAGAAGCTCGCCCTTTAGAAGGTGGTGAAGGCCAGCAACCTGGAGGAAATATTGGAGGGGTTTGGGCTCCACCTGCTCAGGATTTTGGAGAGGATATGCCCAATAGGATTGCTAATAACATTGATATGATAGATGGAGATGCAGATGATATGGAAAGGTTCATGGAGGAGATGAGAGAGCTAAGGAGGAAAATTAGGGAGCTTCAGTTGAGGTACAGTCTGCGTATTCTTATAGGGGACCCCCCTCACCATGATCATCATGATGAGTTTTGCCTTATGCCTTGAATCTCCAGGTTAATAATCAAAACCCCCTGCTTTCCAAACTTGTATTTTCTTGTTGTACCCTTTATTGTGAACCTTTTGGTGTTCTGCTATATTCTGATTGGAGATTTCATTTTGACCTAGTCTGTAAGCTCAGTCAGCAGGGGAGTGTCATGAACTTGCATGGGAAAAGATTTATTACATCTTATAAAGTTAATAAAGCAATTTAAAAAGCAGCCAAAGATATACTATCTCATTTAACAGCATGCATATTTACACACATTATAATTTATAATATAGATGAAATCTATATGTGATTATGGTATAATTGGTATAATTATTGAGCTCATTTTTAAAAAATATTTTTATTAGTTATTGATGATTTTTTTATTTTACTTATTTATAGGTATGTGGTGCTAAGAGTCACACCCACTGCTAGGCAAGTGCTCTACCACTGAGCCACAATCCCAGCCCTAATTATTGAGCACTTTTAATTTTCTTTTTTTTCCTTAATTATCTGGTTTTTTTCTTTTCCAAAATGAATACATATGTTTTATAGGTTGAGAAAAAAAATTAAGAAGGAAGGAATTAGCCAGTTTATAAAGGAAATGAAGGTGCTGGGCATGGTGGCACAGACGTGTAATCCTAGCGGCTCTGAAGATTGAGGCAGGAGAATTTTGAGTTCAAAGCCAGCCTCAGCAATTGAGCGAGGCACTAAGCAAGTCAGTGAGACTCTGTCTCTAAACAAAATACAAAAAAGGGATGGGGATGTGGCTCAGTGGCTAAGTACCAAAAATAATAATAATAATAATAACAACAGCAACAACAATAATAAAGGAAATGAAGGCAATCAACAAATACTTGAAACTAAATACAATTTAATGACATAAATTTCATCACCTCTGGATCTCTTGTTAATTAGCATATACCTGGTGATTATTACAAGTATATTTCTTTAAAGTGAGCCTATCTATCAAATGAAGATAATATATGTCTTACAGTGTTACTGTGGGATAAAGTTAAGTAATGGCTGAATTCTGGCTAGTTCTATCCATACATACAAGACCCCAACACTCTAGATGCTCTTCATTTTGGGGGAAAAAGTGTGCCTACCACAAATCCATTTGACTACAAAGGGAATAACACTCTTCTATTCCTCTGCTGCTCTCCTTTCTCTGGGTAGTTCTATAACTATTGGGCACTCCTTCTCCATCTGGGTTTTGCTCCCTCCACTGGTCCCCATCATTGCTGATGTGCTAGATTCCTAAACGAGACTAAGATCCACATATTTCTGTGTAATCTTCAGTAGTCTGAATTCCCACTTGGCCCTTTAAGAAATGTGCTTTAGGGTTATACTTATACCACACAGATATTCTACCAGTGCTACTTAGGGATGCAAACAATGCTTTGGGGTTTTCTCACTGTTCCTCACTCCTGTCCCCTTGACAAATCTGAATGACACAGTGTGCTCAGAATTTGACTATCCCTTTCATCCTTTGATGAATATGTCCCAGGCTCCTTGACACTGCCACAGGAGAGAGAAACCTGTAGACAGGAATTGCAGAGGTGGCTCTATGTCCCCAAGAATATTTGGGTACACCACTCACATCCTAGGAATCCCTAGTAGACTCCATTCACACTAAGCTGCATGGATCCTGAGGTGTTTTCCTCCTGCTTTGCTTTGAGATTTGCTGTGCCAAGTAAGTTTGTAATCACAGTTCAATAGAAAACAGTGGTTAGGACTGACAACTGGTAGGTGGATCCTTGTTTTAGAATATTTTCCACAGTCATCACTGTTCATAAGACTGTCCTTTTCACAGTAAGTGTTTTGTCTCTTATGTATCCTGATATGCTTTGTGTTTAGCACCGTGCCTGGCAAGTTGGAGGACACAACAGTTAATTATAGCTGGATCAAGAATTCTGCAAACTGGACCTCAGTTTACATCTGATCATTTATGGGCAAGTCATTTCCCTAGACTGTACTTTGCCATTTAAAAAGGAACACAACAAAGACAGCATTATGTGGCATGCAAATGGATGTCACACTGATAAGTCCAAAAATTGTAGTTACAACACAGCAAACATATGGAGGCAAATTTTCCACTTCTCTTGGACAGCTGTACTAGGCAGGTGATAGTTTTACTGATGGACACAATTGTGTTTGTGAATGTGTAAATATGCACGCTTTAAATGCTTTCTTACATTGGTATATCAGAATTAAAATCACAGCAGTACTTCAAAGAGCTGTTCTGGAAGTAAAATTCGCTCTAGATATTTGCTTTAGCAGCTTTCCATGGTTCATGGGTAGGACAAGCTTATGCAAAGGAACTACAATTGTCTATGACTGCTTTTGGGGGACAGTGAATTTTCCTCTAATGTTTTCTGAGAGTAGAAATTTTGACAGACACTGCCAGATAAACAGTACAAGCTGAAGCACCTCAGCTGTTCTTTATACTTCCCGTTTCTCAAAACTTTAAACTGTGTATAAATTACCTGGAAGATTCCTCAAAGTAGATTGTTGGGACTTACACCCCACCCCTGAGTTTCTGATTCCAGGGGTCTAAAGTTGGATTTGGTTGCAAGGTGATGTTCACCCTGCTGTCCTGGGGGTTCAGACTTGGAGCACAGTGATCTGTGATTTTCGTCCATCCCCATACAGTCTAGACGTTTTCATGTGTTCTTCAAACAATTTCACCATAAGTGAGTTGAGTTGTCTTTCACCATAAATAAGCTATGAAGTTTGCTCAACTTCACATAATTTATGTATGCCAAAACACATGATGATATATGCTAACTTACAGATATTGCTATTAAACTGGCAGGGACTTGGATTTTCCAATTTCCCAACTTTAGGGGAAGATTGAAAGGAGATAAATTGTGATGGTGGTTGAAGGGGTTGATAAAGAAGACCTTTCCTTTTGGGCATCACTACTGTCAATATAGGGCTAAATATTAGATTCAGTAAAAGAAAAAACATGTTTCCTCTTTCCCCCACTATTCTCCAAAAACCTGGCCTTTAATATACATAAGTACTGACATAACTTTCCTAAGTACATATATGGATGTATCATAGTGAATCTCAACATCATATATATTTGCAAGAAATTAATTTTAAAAAATAATAACTATGGGAAAATGGCAGAAAGATCGATAGGGGGGAAGGGAGCAGGGGCTGGGAAAAGGGAAGGGGAAGGAGAGGTATGAACCAAGGTCTGCTTGATGACTGAGCAACATCCTGAACCCTTTTTTAATTTTTTTATTTTGAGACAGGGTCTCATTAAGTTGTTAAAGGCTGACCTCGAACTTGGGATCCTTCTGCTTCAGCCTCCTTGATCACTGGGATTACAGGCATGCACCACCATGCCCAGCTTGATACACTCTTTTTTTAAAAAAAAATATTTTTAGTTGTGGATTGACAAAATACCTTTATTTTATTTATTTATTTTTATGAGGTGCTGAGGATCAAACCCAGTGCATCACACATGTTAGTCAAATGCTCTACCACTGAGCTATAACCCCAGCCCCAACTCCATATTTTTAAATTTTTTTAGTTGTGGATGGACATGATACTTTTATTTTATTTATTTATTTTTATGTGGCACTGAGGATTGAACTCAGTGCCTCACACATGCTAGGTAAGTGCTCTATCACTGAGCCACAACCACAGCCCCTCAATATATTCTTGATGATGTTTTTAAAAATAATTATTTTGGGGAAAATTCCTCTTCAGTGGTGGCTTTTTATGGAACTTTAAAGTAACAAGTTAGCAAATTTCTGGTTAGAAATTAATTCTAATGAAGCAATAGTTTGTGTTAGGAATAGAAACTGCAGTCTCATATTAAAATATAGCAAAGCAGTTACTAGAAAAGAACCGAACATACAACAGTATATTCAACCCCACATTATAATTCAAGAACTTGAATTTAGGACATAAATTACCACTTTTCATCTGCCAGATTAGCCAAAATGGATCCACTTGATCCACTATTGATTGGATTATGCTGAATGAGGTGCTCTTATACACCAATACTTGGAAGTGTACATGGAAATAACATTCTGGAAGACAGTGGTAGTAATTATCAAATGTAGAAATGTACATGTTTTCTAACTGCCATTGTTGGGAGCCACTCTAGCAATACATGCCCTTAAGTCCTGAACTAGAGATACTGAACTATTATTGTGCCCCACAATAACTTGGGCCTTACCTCTGCTTGGATAATGAGGCTTGGCTCCAGGAGTACACATCACCCAATGGGGTCAAGTTACACTTACCTGATCCTTTGTAATCCTACCCCTTTGCCCTTTTTGGGATAAAATGTTCCATGGAACCTCCCCTTGTGTGTCCCCTATTTAAGAATAAAGAATTCCAGTGGCTCTATTTCCACAACCCCTAAGGTCAGAGAGCTGTCCCTGGATTTTGAAAAGGTACTTCTTTATGTTTGCATGCTTTCTTTGCCGTTTTCTTAAGTTATTGGAATAGTCAA
Source organism: Marmota monax (assembly GCF_021218885.2). NCBI lineage: Eukaryota > Metazoa > Chordata > Mammalia > Rodentia > Sciuridae > Marmota > Marmota monax. Next base: position 3,841,224 of record NW_026694774.1, on the reverse strand, counting down.
ATTTTGTGAACCCAGCATTAGATTGCCAGCTAGGATAAATGGTGATGTGCCATGAAATATTACAGCATGAATTTGCCTCATGGACAGAATTGCAAAATTGCGAACAAGAATATCTATTGAGGGCTGGGGTTGTAGCTCAGTGGTAGAGTGCTTGCCTAGAATGTGTGAAGCACTGGGTCTATCCTCAGCACGACATAAAAAATATATAAAGGTTAAATTCTTTAAAATGCTTAATATCTATTAAAGTCTTAATTAGAATCATATTTAGGTATTAATTTATATTGATGGATCTATATAATATAAACCAGATAAGAGGAAAAATGACATCTTTAACTAGATGATTGTCAATTATCTTTGCTTTCTTTTCTCATCTTCCTCTTCCCCACTTCCCCTTCCTCCATCCTCCCCTCCCCCTGCTTCTTCTTTCTTTCTTTCTTTTTTTTTTGATTGTCCAACATATGACTTATTAACTATATTTGGGGATTCATGAACTTAATAGTCAGGCCCACATTTACTATAGAGGGGGGGAATACTGGAAACACTTTTGAACAAGCTACCCTTCACTATTACATAGACACATGTCTTAGATTCTTCCATTCAATATAAACTTCCAAAGACCTTGTTTTTTAAGTTTTATGTTTATTTACTCTAATACTTTAAGATGATTATATAAAACAATACATTTTAACTTACACATATTAATGGGGTTGCATGTGATGTTTGATATATGTATATATTGTGTATTGTTCAAATTGGGGTAGACGTATCAACTCAAAATGTTTTATATTGAAACCATTAAAAATCCTTTCTTTTAGCTTTTAAAAAATATACAGTAAGGGGCTGCAGTTGTGGCTCAGTGATAGAGTGCTTTCCTAGCACATGTGAGACACTGGGCTCGATCCTTAGCACCACATAAAAATAAATAAATGAATAAAACTCCCAAAGGTAGGTGTGTGTGTGTGTCTGTGTCTGTGTGTGTGTGTGTGTGTAGATAGATAGAAAGAAAGCTATCATTACCCATAGCCACCCTACAGTGCAAATTAAAACACCAGAACTTCTTTCGTCTAACTATAACTTAGTTCCTGGTATTTATTTTTCCCCATCCCTCCATCTCCACTATTCTCCTCAGCCTTTGGTAACTAACATTCTATACTCAACTTCTGTGAGATCAAGTGTTTAGAATCTACATGAGTGAGATAATGTGGCACTTGCCTTTCTGTGCCTGGCTTATTTTAATATAATGACCTCCTGTTCCACCCAAGTTGTTGCAAATGACAGGATTTCATCCTTTTTGTGGCTAAGTAGTATTCGATTGTACATGTGTACCAAAGTTTCCTTATTCATTTATTAGTTGATGGACAGTTTGTTTCCATTTCTTGGCTATTGTGAATAGTGCTGAAATGAACATGGGAGTACACATGTCTCTTTGACATGGCAACTTTATTTCCTTTGGATGTATATCCAACAGTGAGGTAACTGGGTCATATTATAAGTAGTTGTATTTTGAATTATTTTGAGGGACCTTCATACTATTTTCCAAAATGCTATAATAATTTATTTTCCTATCAACTTTCTACAAGTTTTCCCTTTTCTCCACATCCTCAGTAGAACTTGTAACTTTTTTTCTTTTTTCACAGCAGGCATTCTTACTTGGGTGAAGGAATATCCCATTAGAGTTTTATTTGCATTTTCCTCGTGATTATTAATATTAAGCATATTTTCCTATACCTGTTTGTCATTTATATTTCTTTTGAGAAATGCCTATTTAGATATTTTGCCTATTTTAAATGGATTATTTGGTTTTGTGTTTGAGCTTCTTCTACATACTGGATACTAATTCCTTGTCATAGGTATAGTTTGGATATATTTGCCCCCATTTCATGGGCTGTCTCTTCAATTGGTTGATTGTTTCCTTTGCTGTGCAGAAGATATTGGTCTGAAGTAATTAATTTGATTTTTATTTTGGTTTTCTTGTGCTTTCGGGGTCTCATCCAAAAAATAAGTTGGAATTTTAATGTCCTGAGGCATTTTTCCTTGTTCTTCTAGTAGTTTCAGTTTCAGGTCTTACATTTAGGGTTCTGTTTCATTTGAAGGTTTTGGGGGGGGTTGTTTTGTTTTGGGTACCAGGGCTTGAATCCAGGGGCACTCAACCACTGAGTCACATCTCTGAGTCACATCTCCAGCCCTTCTCAGTTTTTACTTTGAGACAGTCTTGTTAATTTCCTTAGGGCCCAGCTAAGTTGCTGAGGCTGGCTTCCAACTTGCCATTCTCTTTCCTCAGCCATCTGAGCTGCTGGGATTACAAGCATCTGCCACGGCACACATCTTGAGTTTATTTTCTGTATGATGATAGATAGGAATCTAGTTTCATTCTTCTTGTGGATATACAATTTTCCCAGCATCTCTGATTGAACACTGTTCTTTCCCTAATATTTATTCTTAGCATTTTTGTTGAACAGCAGTTGGCTGTAGACATGGGTTAACTTCCAGGTTCTATATTCTGTTCCACTGGTCTATGTTTATTTTTATGCTAAAAATATTTTGAATACTAAAAATTTGTAGCATATTTTGAAGGTAGGTAGTGTAATGCTTCCAGCTTTCTTTCTTTTGCTCAAGATGGCTTGGGCTATTCAACATATTTTGTGGATGTACAGGAATTTTAGGATAGTTTTTGTAGTTCTGGGGAGAATGTCACTGGTATTTTGAGGGTGATTGCACTGAATCTGTAGATCACTTTGGTAAGTATGGACATTTGAACAACATTGATTTTTTCCAATCTATGATCAAGGGACGTCATTCTATTTTTTGTGTCTTCCTCAATTTCTTTCATCAATGTTTCATAGGTCCCATTATAGAGATTGTTTTCCTCTTTGGCTAAATTGCTTCCAAGGCATTTTATTTTTTATAGCTATTATTCATAGGATTGTTTTCTTGATTTCTGTTTTAGATAATTTGCTATTGGTGAATAGCAATGATATTGATTTTTGTATGTTGATTTTGTATCCTCCAAATTTAGAATTTTATTAGTTCTAATAGTTCTTTGGTAAAATATTTCAGTTTTTCTCTATAAATGATTGTGTCATCTGTAAACATTTACAATTTGTCTTCATTCTTTCCAATTTGGATGGCTCTTATTTATTTCTCTTGCCTGATTGCTCTGGCTAGGATTTCCAATAGTGTGTTGAATAAAAGTAGTGAAAGGAGATATCCTTGTTTGGTTGAAGATTTTATAGAGAAAGCTTTCAGCTTTTCCCCTTTCAGCTGTTGGTTTGTTATATAGGACCTTTATTATGTTGATGAACATTCCTTCTATACCTAATTTGTTCAGGTTTTTTTTTATCATGAAAGGATGTTAAACTTTATTAAATACCTTTTCTGCATCTATTCAGATTATCATGTGCTTTCTGTCCATCATTCTGTTGATGTGGTATATCTTGCTTATTGATTTGCATATGTTGAACCATTCTTGCATCACTCTGATGAATCCCATTTCATCATAATGAATAATCTTGTTGATATGATATTAGATTTTTGTTTTCTTATATTTTGTTGAGGATTTTTGCATCTGTATTTGTCAAGGATATTGGCCTGTAACTTTTGTGTATGTGTGTGTAGTTGTGTGTGTTTGTGTCTGTGTCTGTGTGTCTATAGGTGTGTAACTCATTTGGTGGAAGGGGCAGGCTGACCTCATAGAATGATTCTGGGAGATTTCCATCTTCTTCAAATTTTTTGGAATAATTTGAGAAGAATTGATATTACTTCTTCATTAAATGTTTGGTAGAATTTAGCAGTGAGACCATCAGGTCCTGGGCTTTTGTTTGATGAGAGACTTTTCATTATTGATTTAATATCTTTTTTCTTATTGCTTTCTTTCTAAACCTATATATGAAATACAGGTTTTATATTTTTTCATGATTAATTTTTCAAAGATATATATATATATATATATATATATATATATATCCAACAATTTTTTCATTTCTTCTGGGTTATCAAATTTGTTGATATGTAGTTATTCCTAATAATCGATAATGATTCTTTGTATTTTGTGCCAGTGGTATGTATCCTTTTTATCTCTGATTTTATTTGAGCATTCTTTTTTTTCTAAGTTAGTCTGCGTAAGAGTTTGTCAATTTTATCTTTTCTAAACCAACTCTCTGTTTAGTTGGTGTTTTATGTTATTTTATTAGTCTCTATTTGCTAATTTTGTTTATTGTTTCCTTCTAATAATTTTGTTTCATTTTTTCTTATTCTTCTAGATCTTTTAGATACATTGGTAGATTATTTTTTGAGATCTTTCTACTCTTTCAATGTGGACACTTAGTGCTGTTAGCTTCCCTGTTAGTATTTGTTTTGCTATATCCCATAGGTTTTAATATGCTGTGTTTCTATCTTCATTTGCTTTATGAAATTTTTCAAATTTCCTTCTGAATTTCTTCCTGTATTTATTCGTTGTTCAGGAGTGTGTTGTTTAATTCCCATGCATTTGTATAGTTTCCAAAACTTTTCTAGTTATTGATATCCAGTTTTAGTGCATTATTGTCAGGAAAGATATTTAATATTATCTTCAATTCTTAAAATTGGTTGAAATTTTTTTTGGAGTTCACAACATGATCTGTCCTGAAGAATGTTTCATATGCTATTGAGATCAATTATGTTCAGAGCTGATAGTAAGAGTGTTCTGTAGATGTTTTTTGGGATCATTTGATCTAGGGTACAGTTGCACTCTACTGTTTCTGTTGATTTTCTGTATGGATGATTTTTCTCATATTTAAAGTGGAATGTTAAAATCCCCTACTATAATTACATTAAAGTCTATTTCTCTCCTTTAGGTCTATTAATATTTATTTCATACATTTAGATGTTCTGACATTGGGTGCATATATATTTAGAATTGAAATTTCTTCTTGCTGAATTGACCCCTTCATTATTATATAATGACCTTTCTTGCCTCTTTTAGCTGTTTTTGATTTAAAGTTTCTTGTGAGTAGAGTACAGTTGGGCCTTTTATTTTTTTTTAAATCCATTCAGTTATACTTTCTTCTAACTGAAGAAGCTAATCCATTTATGTTTGAGGTTATTATTGCTGGGTAAAGCCTCTGGCCTTTCTACTGCTATTTTATTACTATGTTTTAACATTTTAAAAATTTCTTTTCTTTCTCCCTCTTGTAGTCTTCTTTTGTGGTTAAATCATTGCTCTAGTAGTATGTTTTAATTCCTAAATTATTATTTTTGTTGTGTCTATAGTAGTTTTTTTTCTCTCTGATTACCATGATGCTTTCATTATATCTTCTGATTGTAAAAAATTATTTTGAAATGATAACATTGATCATAAATATAGGCAAAAAAAGAAAAAGACTGATGTAAAAACTTTGTATTTATACTCCATTCCTTTCCTCATTTTGCATTTTTTGATATCCCATTTTGTATCTTGTTATGTTGCCTTCCTCTTAACTTGTTTGGGTAGTTATTAAAATTTTAAATGTTTTTAATATTTATATTAGGACAAAGTAGTTTACATACCAAATTTCAATATTAGAGAATTCTGAATATGTCAGGATAGTTGCTCTTCCCAGTAACTTTTGCATTTTTTGCAGTTTTCCTCTCATTCAGTAAGATTTCTTTTTTTCAGTTCAGGAAACTTCATTTATTGTATCTTATCAGACAGGTCTGGTGGTAATAAATTCTCTTAGTATTTGTTTGTTTGAGAATGCCTTTTTCTCCCCTTCATTTATAAGTATAATTTTGTTATGTACAATATTTTTGAGTTGACAGTATTCTTCTTTCAGCAATGTGATTATCTCATCCCACTCTCCCCTTGTCTATTATATTTCTTCTGAGAAGTCTGCTTTCAGGCAAACTGGAATACCCTTATGCATTATTTGTTTTTCTCTTGATGTCTTGAGAATCCTCTCTCTATTTTGAACTTTTGAAGTCTTGATTAGACTAGATTAGTTGAGTTTAATCTGACTGGTAACTTTTGACCTTCCTGTACTTGAACATTTGTATCTTTCTGTGAGTTTGGAGAGTTTTCTATTATTTTCTCTTTGAAATTTTGCTCTACATCTTTGGCATTCTCAAGTCCCTCTTGATTCCTAATAACCTGAATATTTTCTTCCAATTCTCTTCCAAATTTCTTGTAAGCTTTCTTCATTTATCTTTGTTCTTTGTTATTTTTCTCCCCCATCTATATATTTTCAAATAGCCTGTGTTTAAGCTCATTTATCCTTTGTTCTGTTTAATCTATTCTGCTATTGATGCCATTTAGAAAGTTTTAATTTTGTTTATTATGCATTTCAGCTCAAGAATTTGTTTGTTTTAAAATTGCTTTGGTCTCCATTAAGTTTTACTAATAAGAGTTCTGAACCAGTTCTCTATCGCCTTGAAGTTTATTGAATTTCCTTAAAACAGCTAATTTAAATTCTAACTTCGAGAATTTATGCATATTCATTACTTTAAGATTCATTTCTAACACTATATTTTGTTCAATAGATGAGTTAATGTTTCCCTGAAATTTTTTTGATGCTTATTGGCACATGGCAGTGTCTTTTCATAGAAGGATTAAGTACTTATTTCAGATTAATTTTATATATATATATATATATATATATATATATATATATATATATATATATCCGTTTTTCAAGAAATTAATTCTAAAGTAGTTATTTTCTTTGAACCTGTGATCACTGCTGCTATTTAAGCACTAGATGGTGCCCTTAGTCTGTGTTTGCTATGAATCTTATTATGTGCCACTGTTTCAGCACTAGAGGGGAACACCAAGTCTGAGTTTGTCACAAATCTGAAGTTGATGTGTTATTCAGGATCAACTGGTGGATTTACTAAAAAGAGTATTCCATCCTTGCAACCCTCCACCTGGGGCTGGTTTAGGTCCAGAAGCCTCATCCACAGTCTCTGTCCTATGATCAGATACACAGGACTCTGCCTCATACTGGGCTTCATCATGGAGGGAACAGACCCAGGCTCCTGAGCAACAACTATATACTAGATTTTCCCCCATAGAGACAGTGATACTATGTCATGTTGCTTGGGGTTGGGAGAGCATCAGAGTAGCTTTACTGTTGCCAGTGTTACAACATTGGGTCAGAACTAGAGATTATAGCCCTCAGAGACCAGCACAACACAAAGGTTACACAAAGGTCTGTACTTCTGTTGAGGGCCTTCTGCTGTGGAGTATTTGTTGCTTGAGATTGCTTAAGTCCACTAGAGTAGTGATGTGCTCCAGAATATTAGTTCACCCCATTGGAACAGCAGGTCTCTATCTGGCACTGGGGTGGGTCCTAAGGCTCTATTCATGGTCCTGGCCTACAGACAGGAACTGTTAGGATCTACCTGGTATTGAGTTTCACCAGCCTGGCACTAAGATCAAAGACAAAGTCCCATGCTTAGTCCTTGTCTTACTCCCCAGTAGATGTAGCTTTTCTTTGGACTGTACTATCTGAGTTTGGGGGAAGGATGGTAGAAGCAGTCTCTTCCCTACCAGACTAGGGTAGGTCCAAGAATCCATCTGTGAGCACTGCTCTAGGGGAGGGACTGTGAGACTCTGGATTTCTCTGTGTTAGGCCTAGTACTGGGTTCAAAGACTATAGTCTTGGGGTTGGGAGAACATCAGAGAGCATCAGAGTATCCATTCCCTTCCTACAAGAGAGAGATTTCTGTCTTCATGCTTCATTAGTTGGAGTTTGGTAAAGGATGATGCAAGCAAGTTTGTACTTCCTATCTTCTTCAATGTGTCTTTTCTTATTATAAAACTAGGTACTATTATCTCTCAGTGTATTCTTAGCTCTTGTGAAATCAAACTTGTGCATAAATAGCTTTTTAGATTGGTGTTTCTATGAGAAAATAATCATAAGAGGGTCTTAACACTGTCTTCATCTCAATATGGTCTGGCAGCATTTCTATACACAATATCAAACTGTCTGAAAAATAAAATAATAAAATAATCCCATTCATAATAGTTATTATAATAATAATAAAATACTGTGGAATAGGGCTGGGGTTGTGGCTCAGTGGTAGAGTGCTTACCTAGCATATGTGAGGCCCTGGGTTCAATCCTCAGCACCACATAAAAATAAATAAATGAATAAAATAAAGGTATTTTGTCCAATTATAACTAAAAATTAAATATTTTTAAAAATACTGTGGAGTAAATATACCCAAGGAGGTTAAATATCTACACACTGAAAACCATAATGAAAGAAATTGAATAAAATAAAAATAAACAGAAGGACATTTGTATCTTGGGTCAGGAAAATTAATACTGATAATATATTTATGGTACCCAAAGTTATATACAGAATCAATGAAATCCCTACTGAAATACTGATGGCACTTTTTACAGAAATAGACATAAAGATTCTAAAATTCATGTGGAAATGCAAAAGTCCCCAAATTGTGACAGCAGTCTTCAACAAGAAAAATAAAGATTGTGTCATCACACTACCTGATTTCACCAAAGCTATATGAAGAAAATGATTAGGAGTGTGATGTAAGAGCCTACAGAATGGGAGGAAATATTTGCAAACTACTCCTCTAATAAGGAATTAACACCCAAAATACATAAATAAATCAAAACATTTAACACATACAAAAAAAGAACCCAAACAATAAATGGGCAAAACAACTAAAAAGGCATTTCTCAAAAGAAGAAATACAATTGGTCAACAAGTATGTGAAAATATGTTCAACATCTCTTGCAATCAGGGAAATGCAAATCAGAACTATATTGTGTTTTTATCTCACTTAGGCCAGAATGGCAATTCTCAGGAATATAAATAATAAATGCCGGCGAGGATGTCAGGAAAAAGGTAGAATCATAACTATACCTTGTTGGTGGGACTGCAAATCAGTAAAACCACTCTAGAAAACAGTATGGAGATTCCTCAAAAAACTAGGAATGAAACCACTATATGACATAGCTATCCCACTCTTTGGTACTTATCCAAAAGAACTAAAATCAGCAAACCATAGTGATACAGCCAGATCAATGTTTATAGCAGCACAATTCACAATAAACATATTATGGAACAGGTCCAGGTGCCCTTCAATAGATAAATGGGGCAAAAATGTGATATATATATATATATATACATACATATATATATACAATGGAGTTTTACTCAGCCATTTAGAAAAATGAAATTTTGGCATTTGTGGGTAAATAAATAGAAATGGAGAACACCATACTAAATGAAATAAGCCATACTCAGAAAGTCAAGGGTCAAATGTTTTCTCTCATATGCATAAGCTAGAGCAAAGAGAAAAGAGGGGTTTGGATATCATTAGGATAAAGCGAAGATCAATGGAAGAGAAGGAGATTAAGCGGGAGGCAGGAATGACAGGAAAGGGAAGGAAATGTGGAAACGACTTGACAAAATTACACTATATGCACTAGTAAATATACAACAGTGGATTTCACCTTCATGCATATCTATAAAGCACCAATTAAGAATAAATAAATAAATAAATAAATGGTAGACCAGCAGGACACAAGGACAGAAGTAGGAGAAGGAGGAAGGAGTAAAGAGGAGACACCAAGCACTCAAATGGAGCAAATTAAACTCCATGCACATACGATTGTTTCAGAATGAGCCCAACTATTATGTATAACTATATTGCAATAACAATAGCATTAAAAATATTAAAATATCAATAACTTTTTTTTAAAGAGCCATAGTAATCAAAACTGCATGGTACTCGTCTAAAAATAGACACATAGATAAATGAGATAAAATGTAGACCCCAGATGTAAATTCACACATTTATTGTCAATTTATTTTTTATAAAGTTGCCAAGATTACACTAGCAGGTAAGTAATGTTTCCTAAAAAACAAAGCATGCTGGAAAAACTGGATTACTACATGTAATGTAAGGAAATTAGAACTTTGTCTCATATCATATATAAAGTAACTCAGAATAGATTAAAAACTTAAAACTGATACTGTAAAACTCCTAGAAGAAAATGTAGGCAAAATGCCAATTCCATTGATCTGAGCAATATAATTTGGAGGTCAATTTTAGTTATGACCCCCACATTATAGGTAACAAATGAAAATAGATAAATGAGGCTACATCAGAATAAAAGGTTTTGTAGAGAAAAGGAAACAATAAACAGAATGTACAGACAACATACAGAAGGGGAGAAAGTATTTTCAAGCCATACATGTAATATAGGATTAGTATTCAAAATATATAAGGAACTTGGGTTTGGGTTGAAGCTCAGTGGTAGAGCACTTACCTAGTAATTGTGAGGCACTGGATTTGAGCCTCAGCACCACATATAAATAAATGAATGAATGAATAAATAAATGTATTATGTTCATTTACAACATATATATAACAAGAAAACTAATAAGTCTTTTAAATGAGAAAAATACCTGAATAGACCTTTCCAGAAAAAAAAAGACATAAGAGTAGCCAATAGGTAATGAAAAAATGCTCAATATCAGTGATCATCAAGGAAATGCAAATTAAAACCACAGATGGAATGTCACTTCACACCTGTTAGAAATACTACTATCTTAAAGATAGAAGATGCAACTTTTGTGAAGATTCAGAAAAAGGATAATCTTGTATATTGTTGGTATAAATTCAAATTAGTACATCCATTATCAAAAAAAGTATGGAGCTTCCTCAAAAATGAAAATAAAACCACCATATGATCCACCAATCCCACTAATAGATATATATCCAAGGGATATGCAATTGGTATGCAAAAGAGATACTTTCGCTCCCACAATCAGTGAAGTATTATTCACAATAGCCAAGATATGGGAACAACCTGTGTGTCCAATGGATTAATGGATAAAGAAAATAGGGTATATACATACAGTGGAATGTTACTCAGTGTTTAGGAAAAAATCCTGTAATTTGTGGCAATATGGATGAACCAACCTACTTATGTTAAAATAAACCAGGTATAAAAAGACAAACACTGTATGATCTCCCTTTTATGTGAAATCTTTAAAAATAAAATTCATGGAAATAGAGTGTAATGATGATTATCAGGGACTGGATTGGGTTTTTAAGAGAAAATTGTCAAAGGCACAAAATTTCAGTTAGGAGGAATACTTTCAAGAGATTGATTGAACAGCATGGTAACTACAATTAACGACACAACATTCTATATTTGCAAATTGCTAAGACAGTAGTCTTTAGGTATTCCCACCCCAAAAGTGATAAGTATGTAAGTTAATGCATATGTTAAATAGCTTGATTCAGCTTTTCCACAGTGTGTACATTTATCAATACATCATGGTGTATTCCATAAATGTATATAGTTTTTGCTTGTCACCTAAGTAAGCAAATGAAAGAGACATCTAGAGTGTGTGTTTACAGAGCAAAGGCATTGTGATCATAGAGTGAAAAGGCAGCCATCAAAAACTCAGAAAGAAAAGAACAAAAAGAGAAGAGGCTTCAGGAGAAATCAACACTGCAGACACCTTGACCTTAGACTTTTAGCCCCCAGAACTATGAAAAATAAATGTTCATTATTTAAGGTATCCAATATTTGGTATTTTGTTATGGCAGTTTTAGTAGAGAATACTACAGGATAAAATATAGATTGCTGGTTTCCAAGGACTAGAGGAGAGTGTAATGGACAGGGGATGCTTTATGGGTGAGGAATTTTATTTTAGGATGTTGGAAATGTATTAAAGCTAGATGTAGGTGGTAAAACATCGTGATTATAATAAATGTCACTGCATTGTTCATTGAAAGATTGTTAATATTTTTAGATATTTTATTGTAGAAAATAAATATAATAGAAAATTTACATCTTAGTTTTTTGTAAATGTGTAGTTCAGTAGCATTAAGCATATTCATATCGCTGTGTATTTATATCAATATCCATCTTTAGAAATTTTTCATAATGCCCAAATTGATATTCTCTCTAATCCCAATTTCCCCTTCTCCTTAATCTCTGGAAACCACTGTTCTACTTTATGTCCATATTCATGTGACTATTCTAGGTACCTTATAACAGAAATCATTCAGTATTTGCCCCTTGGTGTCTGGATTCTTTCACTTGGTATATGTTCAAGGTTCATCCATATTGTATCTTGTAATAGATGCTCATTAATTTTAAACTGGAACAAAATTCTACTGTATTATACATCACATATTTTTTATGTATTCATCTATTGATAGACACTTGAATTGCTTTCACATTTTGATCATTGTTAATAATGCAGTTATGAACATGGTTATACAAATATCTGAGTTCTTACTTTCAAATATTTTGTTATATTCTCAGAAGTTGAATTATTAGAATATATATGACAATATTATGTTAAGCTTTTGAGTAAAAATCATAACATTTCTCATAGTGGCTGCATCATTTACACTCCCATCAGTAATGTACAAGCATTCTAATTTCTCCACAGCCTCTGCAACACTTTCTGTTTATTTATCATAATAAAACAATTACACATTTACATTATTTATCATTATCATACTAATGAGTATATAGTGGTATCTCATTGTGATTTTGATTTTTATTTCCTTAGTGAATAGATATGATAAACATAATATCATGTGCTTATTGGACATTTGTATATCTTCTTTGGAGAAAAGTTTATTCAATTTCTTTGTCTATTTTTAAATGTTTTTATGGATTTGTTTTCTTTTCTTTGGTCATTGTTGTCATTGAGTTCTTTGTGTTCAATCCCTATTCCTTATAAAATATATATTTCCAAATATTTTCTACCAGTCTGTTGATGGCCTTTTTACTTTATTGATAGTGTACCTTGATGCAGAGTTATCTAATTTTGATGAAGACCAATTTATTTTTCTTTTGTTTTGAATACTTTCAGTACCATATAAAATTGTATATCCAATGTCATCAAGCTCTTGTCATATTTTCTTCTAAGACATTTATAGTGTTAGCTTGTACATTAGTCTTTGATTTATTTTGAATTAATGTTTAAGATGATGTAAAGGTACAACTCCAGTCTTTGGAATGTGCATATACAATTTTCCTAGTACCATTGATAGAAAAAAATCCATCTTTCCCACTGATTGAAAAATATCTAGGGGCAGGGAGACAAAGATGGCCGACTCATACTGATAAATGGGCAGACACACAAATCATATGAAACAACAAGGGAACAAACCATTCTAAGCAAACCAAATAACTTAATAACAGAATCCATTGACACCACAGTGGAAGAAGTTTTAGAGGAGGAATTTAGAAATTTCATAGTTAAACTGATCTGTGAGGTAAAAGAAAATGTAAGGAGTGAAATCAGAGAGAAAATACAGGAAGTGAAATATTACTTCAAAAAGAGATAGAGATTCTGGAAAAAAACCAAGTGGAAATCCTTAAAATGAAGGAATCAATAAACCAAATGAAAAATTCAATAGAGTATCATCAGCAGACTAGACCACTTGAAAAATAGAATTTCAGGTAATGCATGCAAAATATATAATCTTGAAAAAAAGTTGACCATGGAAAAAAGACACTAAGAGACCATGAACAGAATTTTCAAGAAAGATGTGATAATATGAAAAGACCAAATTTAAAATTTCTTGTGATGGATGAAGTCTCTAATACAAACTAAAGGAATGTGAAATCTTTTCAATGAAATAATATCCAAAAATTTCCCAAACCTTAATAATGAAATGGAAAATTAAATAAAGAAGGCACACAGGACTCCAGACACACAAAATTGCAACAGATCCACATAAGGCACATTATAATGAAATACCTAACATATGGAATAAAGATAGAATTTTAAAGGCTGCTAGAGAAAAATGATAGGTCACATTTAGAGGTAAATAAATCTGGATTTCAACTGATTTCTCAACTCAGACTCCAAAATCTTGGAGATCATGGAAAAATATATACCAAGACCTGGGAGAAAATGCATGACAATGAAGAATACTACATCCAGAAAAATTAAGCTTTAGATTTGATGATGAAATAAAAGTCTTCCACAATAAACAAAAGTTAAAAAATTCACAACTAGAAAGCCTATACTAAAAAAACATACTCAATAAAATATTTCATGAAGAAGAAATAAAAAATAAAATTGAAAACCAGCAGAGGGAGGAACTATACTAGAAGAATATAGTCTATCCAAGGAGAAACTGCTACAAATTAAGAACCAGAAATAAATCAAAATAGCAGGTAATAAAAATCATTTCTCAATAATAACATAAAATGTAAATGATCTAAACTTATCAATCAAAAGACATAGACTGGAAGAGTTGATTAAAAAAAAACAAGGCCAAACAATATGCTGGACTCACCTCATAGGTAAAGATATCCACAGATGAAAGGATGGACAAAAACATATCACTCATGTGGATCTCATAAACAAGGAGGGATTTTTATCCTCTTACAAAGTGATTTTTTTGTTTGTTTTGGGGTACCAGAGATTGAACTGGGGCACTTGACCACTGAGCCACATCCCCAGCCCTATTTTGTATTTTATTTAGAGACAGGGTTTCACTGAGTTGCTTAGCACCTCACTTTTGCTGAGGCTGGTTTTGAACTTGTGATCTTCCTGCCTCAGCCTCCTGAGCTGCTGGGAATACAGGCATGCGCAACTGCACCTGGCTACAAAGTGGATTTCAAGCCAAAGTTAATCAAAAGAAACAAAGAAGGTCGTTTCATACTGTGTAAGGTCATTATACAACATGAAATAACAATTGTAAATATTTATGCCCTAAACAAACAATGAAGCACCTAAGTACATCAAACAAACCCTTCTCAATTTCAAGAGTCAAATAGACCACAAAAGAATAATACTGGGTGACTTTAACACACCTTTTGCATCACTGGATAGGTCTTCCAATCAAAAACTAAATAAAGAAGTAACAGAACTAAAAAATAAAATTCATAATTTAGTCTTAACAGATATAAATAGTATATTTCATCCATCAATTACAGAATACACTTTCTTCTTAGCAGTACACGGATCATGTTCTGAAATAAACTTTATATTAGACTGCAAAGCAACTCTCAACAAGTTCAAAAAATAGAGATAAGACGTTGGATTCTATCTGATTATAAGGGAGTGAAATTAGAAATCAGAGATAAGAATAGAACCTACTCAAACACCTGGAGACTAAATAATATGCTATTGAACAATGAATGCATAGCCAAAGATATCAGGGGTGTAATAAAATAAATCCTTAGAGGTAAATGAGAATAATGATATATCAAAATCTCTGGAACACTATGAATGTGGTTCTAAGAGGTAAGTTCATAGCATTGAGCTCATTCATTAAAATAGAAGGTCACCAAGTAAGTAGCCCAACATTACATCTCAAGGCCCTAGAAAATGAAGACCATATCTACACCAAAACCAGTAAAATAAAGGAAATAATTAACAGCAGAGATGAAATGAATGAAATTGAGGTTAAAAAAATACAGGGGGCTCGGGGTGGAGGTCAGTGGCCGAGTGCTTACCTAGTATGTGTGAGACACTGGGTTTGATCCTCAGCACCACATAAAATAAACAAATAAAATAAAGTCATTCTTTCCATACACAACTACAAAAAAAATCTTAAAAATATATAAGAACAAGGAAACAAAAAGATGGGTTTTTTAAATAAAACAATTAATGATATTGATAAACCCTTGCCAAATTTACCAAAAGAAAAAGGGAAAAAACAAATAATTGAAATTTGTGATGAAAAAGAAAATATCACCATGGACACTACTGAACTACAGAGGATAACCAGAAACTACTTTAGAAAATCTAAACTCCAAAAAATTAGAAAATCTTGAAGACATTGACAAATTTCTAGAGATACATGACCTACCAAATTAAATCAGGAGGACATAGAAATTTTAAACAGATGAATTTCAAGTAGTGAAATTGAAGACACCATGAAAAGCCTACCAACAGATTTCCGGGAGCACGCTGTGTGGAGCTATGTTGCTTAGGAGCTTTCAGCATGGCAGGTTTTCACTGTCCCCCAGACAGATTCTTTTGCTGAACCTGCAGGAAGATGTCCAGTTTCAGAAGAAGGTACAGCTGGTTCACCAATGCATAACCCAGCTTACAGCTCCTATGTATGTACTTGATGCTGGTTCGGGAAATGCAAGCCTAGAAAACAGTTGATGATTTTCTTTGTGGGGAGATAGACATCAAACAACTATTTCTTTACATTACTGCTGTGATAAGTAAAATACAGGAGAAATAAAGCAAGAAAAACTTATTCCTGGAGTAATCTTCGTTGGCCACCCACCTCAAGCACTTTACAAAACCCAAATCAAAGCATATTTCTTCCAGTTTGGCACTATTACAAGATTCAGACTGTCCAGAAATAAAAGGACCAGAAATAGCAGAGGCTATGCCTTTGTGCAGTTTAAGTCTGAAGATGTTGCCAAGATAGTTGCTGAAACAATGAATAACTACCTTTTTGGTGAAAGATTTTGGGGTAAAAATTACATGAAGAACTTTTTTAAAGAGTGGAATGTTCCATTTAATCAGACATCCAGCCATGAAGCAGTATAATCAAAACTGGACATTTATTCAAAAACTACACATGGAAGAGTGATTTAAAAGGAAAGTCAAATTGCTCAGGAAGAAATTAGCAGCAAAAGGAATTCATTATGATTTCCTTTCATTTGTTTTATCCAATAAGATAAAAGAGACTTCAGATAAACCTATAAAGAAGAAAAATATTCCAGGCATACCAAACAAGAAGAAAGGGCTTCTTAAGGCACTGGTACCACTCCTGAGAAGTCTACAGATAACCAGGGACCCACACCACTTTGTGCACTAACATTTTTGTAGAAACAAAAATCTGAAGTGGTGGGAATGGATGATGATAAAGATGATGAAATAGTTTTCAAGCAGCCTATATCTGGTGCAGAAGAAGGAGTACAAGAGACTCCAATGCCTATGCACTCAGGGAAAAAAGATGAAGACAAAGAAAAAACAAGCAGTAATTCTGAACGCATTATGTGTATTATAACTTCTGACAAAATGTGATAATTTTCTTACAGTGGCTGACTATATTTTACAAGGTACAATGAAAAGTAGCCATTGACAGAAGTGAAGGAAAAAAAACATGCTGTTTTTTGTGTTTACTAAGGGAAGAAGTGGCCTCACCAAACAGCATGTTGCCCTTGCTGAAATACAAGGGCACAACACAGTCTTCAGTGGTTGGGCTCACACTGCCTTTGTCCTGGTCTCCCCATGTTTTCCTGTCTCCTCTTCAGTTTGCCTCTGTTAAAGGGTCAGTGTTAACTGCACAATAAGTACTGATTTGCTGGCTTTTTATCACCACTAAATAAAGACAGTAAATCCTGCTTTAAAAAAAAAGCCTACTAACAAAGAAAAGCCCACGACAAGACTGATTCTCAGCTGAGTTCTACCAGACCTTTAAAGAAGAACTAACAAATCCTCCTCAATTATTCCACAAAATAGAAAAGGAAGAAACCCTTCCAAATTCATTCTATGAAGCTAGTGTCACCCCAATACCCAAACCAGACAAAGACACATCAAGGAAAAAAACTTCAGATTAATATCCCTGGAAAACAAAGAGGCAAAAATCCTTAGTAAAATACAGGCAAATCACATAAAAACACATTAAAAAGATATTGCCCCATGATAAGTGAGTTACATCCCAGGGATGCAAGTTTGGATTAAAAATATGGAAATAAATTAATGTAATTCACCACATAAATAGATTAAAAAATAAGAATCCAATGCTTATTTAATAGATGGAGAAAAAGCATTTGATAGAATACAACATTCATTTATGTTCAAAACACTAGAAATCTAGGGATAGTAGGAACATAGCTCAACAGTATAAAAACTATATATATTAAACCCAAGGCCACATCATTCTAAATGGAAAAACTGAAAGCATTCCCTCTAAAAACTGGAACAAGACAGGGATGCCCTCTTTCACCACTTTTATTCAAGTTCTTGAAACTCTAGCCAGAGCAATTAGGCAAAAGAAAGAAATTTAAGGTATACAAATAGGAAAAGAAGAGCTCAAACTATCAGTAGTTGCTGATGACATAATACTGTATTTTGGAGACCCAAAAACTTCCACCAGAAAAATTCTAGAAATTGTAGCAGGATATAAAATTAACACCCATAAATCAATTGTGTTTTTATACACCAATAATGAATCAGCTGAAAAAGAAATAAAGAAACCTCTTCCATTTGCAATTGCCTTTAAAAATAAAATAGTTGGGAATCAATCCAACAAAAGAGGTGAAAGATCTCTACAATGGAAACTACAGAACACCAAAGAAAAAACTGAATAAAACCTTAGAAGATGGAAAGATCTCCCATGCTCTTAGATAGGCAGAATTAATATTGCCCAAATGTCTATACTACCAAAAGCACTATATAGATTTAATGCAATTCCTATTAAACTTCCAATGACATTATTCATAAAAATAGATAAAATAGTCATGAAATTCATTTGGAAACAAAGGAGGCTCAGAATAGCCAAAGCAATCCTTAGTGAGAAAAGTGAAGCAGGAGGCATCACAATACCAGACGCTTAAATAATTCTACAGAGCAATAGTTTAAAAAAAAAGACATGAAGACCATTGGAATAGAAGTTACAGAGACAAACCCACATAAATACAGTTATCTCATATTAGAATAAAGGCATCAAAAACATACATCAGAGAAAAGATAGCCTCTTCAACAAATGGTGCTGGGAAAACTGTAAATCTATGTAACAGAATGAAATTTAATCCCTATCTCTTACCCTGCAAAAAAACTCATCTCAAAGTAGATCAACGACCTAGGTATTAGACCAGAAACCCTGCACCTACTTGAAGAAAATGTAGGCCAAATACTTAGAAACCAACTTTCTAAGCCAAATGGCTTAGAAACCAACTTCCTCAACAACCAAACATCAATAAATGTGAACGTATCAAACTAAAAATCTTCTTCACAGCAAAAAACAATCAAGAGTGTGAATAGAGAGCCTACAGAATAGGAGAAAATCTTTGCCTCCTGCACCTCAGATAAAGCGTTACTTTCCAGAAAATATAAAGAACTCAAAGAGCTTGACACCAAAAACTCAAATAACACAATTAATAAATGGACAATTAATAAACAGACACTTCTTAAAAGAATAAATATGAATGATCAACACATACATGAAAAAATGTTCAACATTTCTAGCAATTATAGAAATGAAAATTAAAACTATACTGAGATTTCACCTCACTCCAGTCAGAATGGCAACTATCTAGAATACAAGTAATAAATGTTGGAGAGAATGTAGGAAAGGGTAAACTCATAGATTGTGGGTGGGACTTAAAATTGGTGCAAACCCTCTGGATAGTGTGTGGAGAGTGGTGGCTTGGATCACCATCTCTGACTGCCTCATGGCTGCATTTGCTCTGGGAACTTCCTGTGATAATTGTTTCAGCTACAATAGTAAATTAACAGAAATGACATAAATATTTATGTGTATATCTTTCCTCTCCTATTTGATATAAGAGAAAATACTATAAAACTATAATTACCAAGCAGTATGTATGGGTTTATAATGTCTAAATATGTAATTTCTATGAAGTTAATAATACAAAGGAGGAAGGAGAGGATGGAGCTACATGTTAGACTAAACATCTTGTTTCCCATTGAATCAGTTATAATTGATACAATGTAGATTGTTTTATGATGGTAATTTTAATTCCTAGGACATCTACTAAGAAAACCTTTTTAAAATCTTGTTAAAGAAAAAAGAGAAGTAAAATGATACACAAAAAATACCTTTTAAAAAATAATATAATAGTGGGAAAACAAGGGAACAAAAATATTAGGCCATAATGAAAATCTATATACACTTAAAAGAATTGAATTTATACAAATGGTATACTCTGATCACAAAGGAATTAAATTAGTAACCAAAAACATAAGAAAATCTGGAAATCTTAGAATTATGTAGAAATTAAACAATATACTCCCATTGCATCAGAAGAAATCATTAGATAAATTAAAATGTTTTGAAAAACAGAAGCACAACATATCAAAACCTATGTGTATAGTACAGCATTACTTAGATGAATACATGTCCTTTAAATCTTAAATCAACAATCTAAGTTTCCACTTTAAAAAAAGGAACTAGCCAGGTGCAGTAGCACACACCTGTAATCCCAGTGGCTTGGGAGACTGAGGCAGGGAGATAGCAAGTTCAAAGCCAGCCCCAGCAATTTAGCAAGGCCCTAAGCAACTTGGTGAGACCTCTCTCTAAATGAAATATAAAAAATGGGTTGGGTATGTGGCTCAGTTGTTAAGCACTTGGGTTCAATCCCTAGTAGCCCCCTCACCAAAAAAAAAAAAAAGAAGAAGAAGGAAAGGAATGGTAAAGATTGGAGTGGAAATAAATAAAATAGAGGACAAGATATCAAGGAAACTAAAACTGGGATCTTTGAAAATATGTATCTTTAAAAACTGACAAAACTTTAGCTGCACTGATCAAGAAAGAAAGATGAATGTTGAAACTACTAAAATGAAAAAAAGACGAGAAATCAGTACTAACCCTGTAGATTAAAAAAATGTTATAGAATAATACTATGAAAAATTGCATGTCAACAAATAAGACAAGATGGTTTCAAGAATGAGACAAAAGTCACCAAAAGTGACTTAAAAGCAAACAGACACAAGTAACATCACAGAAAATGTCAGAGTATAGGACTCCAGGGCTCTGTAATGAGCAATTGGGGAGCTAGACAAAACAGTAAGAATCAACATTCTCAGAACTCTGGAGTTCAGTCAAAAAGATAAAAACTTGGCAAAGAAAGAAACTTGGCAAAAAAAGAAACTGCTTTGTAGACAGAAATTTTAAATTGCCTACCTACCATGTCCCAGATTGGCAGAGAACTTTTCATGGCAGCCCATTCTCTTGGTTTAGATTACTAATTCTAGAGGTAAGGGATCTTATAGAATTATAAGATTGTGGGTTGTGGACATCTTGGAATCTCTCTGGAGGACTAGACTGGGAGCACATCCAGGGCTAGGGTTGGTTTGGCTTTCTGGTTGACATTTTTCCAAAAGCGTTTAAAGTCTCATATAATGGCCACAGCAGTCCAGGGAAAGAGACAACACTCAGGACAGCAAATAAATATAATGAGAATCCTGATATAGGAGAGTTTGGGAAAGTATATATGTGGAGGAACAAGCTTTAAAAACAAAACTCTCACATATACTAGGGAATTATTAATACCATATACACAAATGCAAGAGTGGGCCCCCATATTCAGCAAATATCAAAGAAGACTTAGGAATTCACTTTGGGCTAACCTTCAGGTTCTAAACAAACTGAAAGTAAAGCATTGCAATACGCCCCAATTCAAAGCTTATCAGCAAAGACTGGGACAGTCTTTCCTTCTCCCCCCCCAACTTTTGTTGGCTCTAGGCCTTTAAAATAACTGTCCAAACAGAAGCCCACTAATAAGCTAATAAAATACTAACTCCACAGGCTGCACATAACAAAGAATGTAGAATTTACAGATATAATTTAAAAAGCTAATAAACAACAAATGATAACTCACAATAAAGATCAACAACAAAACCTAGGGAAGGGGAGAATCTGATTGCAAGAGTGAACATATTATAACCAAAATATAAAAATTCCAACAAAATTTGATGAAGCATTTTAAAAATCCTACAAGTATATCAATTTACAGGGAAGAATAAGTTATTAGAAACTACACAGGAGAAAGTTTTATATATTGAACCCACTAGATAAAATTTTTTGTGGTACTGGGGATTGAACCCAGGGATGCTCTACCACTGTGCTACATTCCCAGCCCCTTAATTTTTTTTTTTAAATTTCAGACAAGGTCTTGCTAAGTTGCTAAAGCTGGTCTCAAACTTGTGATTTTCCTGCTTCAGCCTCTGGAGTCTCTGGGATTATAGATGTGCACCATTGTGCCTAGCTTAGACAAAGTTTTTTTAAAAATATTTTTAGTTGTAGATGGACACAATTCCTTTTTATTATTTAGTTTTGTGTGGTGCTGGGTATCGAACCCAGGACCTCACATATGCTAGGCAAGTGCTCTACCACTGAGCTACAATCCCAGCTCCAGACAAAGATTTTTTTTAAAATTTTTATTTTGTAGTTGTAAATGCCTTTATTTGCTTATTTTTAGGTGATGCTGAGAATCGAACCCAGTGCCTCATGCATGCTAGGCAAGTGCTCTGCCATTGAGCCACAGCCCCAGCCCTAAACAAAGATTTTTAATCAATTGTCTTAAAAATGCTCAACAAAGCCAAAGGAAATCATTGATAAAGGATAAAATGAAATGGGAAGAATGTCTCACCAAATATAGACTATGAGCAGGGAGACAGAAATATAAAGATAGAAATAATAAGATAAATTGTTTCTGGAGCTCAATAGTACAAAGACTGAAATGAAAAACTCTCTAGAGGGATAACAACAACAGATCTGAGCAGGTAGAAAAAAAGAGTCAATGACCTTGAAGATAGGCCAATTTATGTAATCCAAAGAAAAAAGAAAGAAAAAGGATGTGCAAAAATGAACCAAGCCCAAGAGACCTGTAGGACTCCACCAAGCAGGCACAGGGAAAAAAATTGCCCAGCACAATGGTGCACACCTGTAATCCTAGTGATTTGGGAGGCCAAGGCAGGAGGATTGCAAGTTCAGCAATTTAGCAAGACCTTATCAAATAAATAAATAAATACTGAAAAATACTCAATCATAATGAAAAATACAAATCTATGTTTCCATGAAGTTCAATGAACTCCAAAGAGAGTAAAGAGATGAAAAAAGACACATTATAGCCATCTTTGGGTTGGGTAGTGTTTTCACAAATGCGAAATAAATAAATGGAAAAGAAAAGGGAAGAAGAGCAAGCAGGAGTCAATCATAGCAGTCTGTTACAAATCAATTGCTTGATGAAGTTTTATCTGAAGTCCATATTAAAACATATTTTAATGCCTTCATTGTTAGCTATCTGATATTCTCCAGCAATGATTAACAGTCAAATGTAGGAGGGTAAGTTTTCAGTTTAGAGAGAGGCCAGCAGAGATGGCATGAGGAGTTGGTGGAATCAGTTTGGGGTACAAAGACTTTGAGGTCCCTAAGGGACATTTAGGCAGTGATATCCAATAGACAGTTGGCAAGGTAGGACAGATTTGGGGAGGGAATGGTCTAGACATGCAGATTGGGGAATCACTGGTGTTTAGAGGGAAGCAGATGAGACTGCCAGACAGAGAATATATGTGAATTGAGGAAAGAAGAAGCCAAGAAAGAAACTCTGGGAACACTGCCATTTAGAGTGACAACTCAGTTCCCTGACATGCACCACCTCTAGGCTCTGGAGTCAGATAGAGATGATTTTTAAAGTGATTGTGGGGTTCAGGAACTGAAAGCTCTTTGCAAAGCTGGGTACCCTCTCTGATCAGCTGTCATACCTGTAAAGGGCATCTGAGAAGAAAATTATGCAAGTATGCTGTGAGATGCTCCAGGTAAAGCACCTGGGTTCAGAAAGCCACCCCCTTCTTTTGTGTGAGCCAATTCCCTTTTGCCATACCCCCTCCCCATAGTCAGTAACTCCCCCAGTACCTCTTGCATGGGGGTAGAGGGGAGGTGGGGAGGGTGCATGGCGGGGGGGGGGGGAATCCAGTTAGGGTGACGCGGTGTTCATGTGACTGGCTTGGAGCGGACGTGGGCACCAGCCCCCGCGCCCGCCAAACCTGCGGTGCGGTCCTGGACCCAGCGCCCACGCAGAACCATCTCTTGAAGCTGCTGCCTTGGCTGCTGCGAGCCCGAGGAGGCGCAGGCCTGACCCGGGTCCTCGCAGGTCAGTAAAAAGGCGGGAGCTGCCATAGGACCCAGGGCAGGGGTGGAGGTGCAGCAGCAGACAGAGGGCGGGGGAAGGGATAAACGAAATCCATAAGGAGAGGGGCGCGTTTTGGGGTGGCACAGCGGAAAAGGAGGACCTTCAGAGTTCCCGTTGCCTTCTCGACCCCCACATCCCTCCATCCATTTTAGCCCAAGCCATGGTGGGGCGGGGGTGGGGGGCACTCCCGCAGTGCGGCAGTGAAACGTAGACGCATTCTGGGGATAACCCCCTCTTACACTCTGCACCTACGAAAACAAATTGAATGACCTGGCCGAAAGCGGGGATGGGTTGGGCAGGTCGCCTCTGGGGAGGGGGACACGCAGTCCCAAACGTAGTTTGGAAAGCATCCTGGTTTGGTGCCCAAGGCCTGAAAAGAAATGGCGGCTGGGGTGCGGGAGAGGGTAGTAGAGGAGAAGATTGAGTGAGGAGGGCCTGGATTCAGGATAGGGACCCGAGTCCTGGTCATTTCTGAGCGCCCCGCCCCGGCCCTGCGTCCTATCTGCAGGTCTGCGCATCTGTTCCCAGAGCTCTGGGAGGCCTGTAAAAGAGGAGCAACCCGCCCAGGATCTCTGCAGGTCAGTAGGGGGTGGGAGGAGGGAGCATGAACAGGGACCCAGAAGGGGTGAGAGTGCAGAGGACACGGCCCCAGGCAGACTGTGGTGCCCCACCACCCGCCCCCACCACATGGATTGCACGCACCTCGCCACGCTGAAGCGGCATGGAGAAGGTGACGGACCTGCCAGGGAATGATTGGCTCGCTGTGGGGGGAGGAGTGTGGGGTAAGGGACCTGCAGAGGCACACTCGGAGGGCCGGACCAGCTTAGGGGAACCCTCTTAAGGGCGAGATGCAATATTCTGTGGGCCTGCGTTACACCCCCAGACCTTCAGTCTCCCATGTCTCCTTTTTGTCTCCTCTTCTCTGCATCCCTACCCCCATGACAGAAGGAGGGGAAATCTCGACATGGAAAAACCCTACCGCAAAAATGAAGGAAAACTGGAAAACGAGGAAAAGCCAGAAGACGAAGTAGAGCCTGAAGATGAAGGAAAATCAGATGAAGAAGAAAAGCCAGACGAGGAGGGGAAGCCAGCAAGGGAGGGAAAGCTAGAGGATGAGGGAGAGCCAGAGGAGAAGGGACAATCGAAAGATGGGAGCAAGGCAGAAAAGCAGGGCAAGTCGGAAGGTCAGAGCAAGTCACCAGGGGAGGGCAAGCCAGAATCCCAGGCAAAGCCAGCCAGCGAGCCGCGGGACGCCGAAAAGCGCCCCGCTGAAGATTATGTGCCCCGGAAAGCCAAAAGAAAAACGGACAGGGGCACAGAGGATTCCCCCAAGGACTCTCAGAAGGACTTACAGGACAGGCATTTGAGCAGTGAGGAGATGATGAGAGAATGTGCAGATGTGTCAAGGGCTCAGGAAGAGCTAAGGAAAAAACAACAGAAAATGGGTAGTTTTCACTGGATGCAAAGAGATGCTCAGGATGCCTTCAACCCAAGGGGCCAGCGGGGTGTCAGGGGAGTGAGGGGCGGAGGTAGGGGCCAAAGGGGCTTACACGATATTCCCTACCTTTAATGCCTTTGGTCATGGATTCAGACTTCTCTGATGAGATTGCCAGCCCTGCTTTCCCTGGTAGATACTTGCCAGGTCCTGTGCTTTAACCTTAAGCTGATATTTTGCTTTAGGTGTCACTCTTGTTACCAGCAGCTTTTTGATCTAACTACAGTGCTCTGTCTTTTGGTACAGAATTTTCACCCCATGTGCATGGAAAAGATGTTCATGGTACATTGTAAAATAATAAACAGTTTGCAGAACCACAGGTACAGTATCAGCAAACTTTTGTAAAACTGTAAATATGTTGACATAATTCATTTGAACACACAGAAAACTCCGAAAGTGTGTACACTAAAAAGGAGATAATGGTTATTCCTACATAGTAAACAAGAATAGGTCTTGCCTATTCTATATAATGAGTTTGACTACCTGATGGTTAGGTGCCCCCATTCCTTCCTGGTATACCCTCTGTGGGTCTTCCATAGGTGTTATCAAGTCAGTGGGCACTGGTGTCCCTTCTCCTGGATCTTCTACCATCCTATGGCTCCTCCATGTTTGACTAGTTTTTTGATTGTTGTTCACTGATCTCTGCTTTTTCTTAAAGGATATGGATTATGTTTGCCATCATCATAACATTAAAATACTAAAACCAGAAAACAATACATGATAAGCAATTAACTGTTGGTTAAGCCTGTGATATCATTGAAGACAGTTAAAATTCCATGTCAATGTAAAATAAGTAAAATTCACATTACCTTTGGGATTCATAGCTGGAGACATCTGCCTGGCACTTAAATTCATTTCTATGAGGGTCAGTTTTGTCATCTATGAGCTAGGGAGATCTTATTTATTCCCAAGGCAAGTCCAGGCAGCAGAGATATAGATGCTGCTCTCTCCTGGGTTCTGCTGTGTCTGCTGGACACTGTTCCCTTTATCCTAAGCTTGGCACCCTTTAATGATAGAGGCTTTAAGATGTCAACTTATTTGGAGTCACTGCTGAGCCAATGTTCACCACCCTTGACCACTATAGTGAAGTGGATAAAGCCTTCTCCTGACTTTGGAGTTACCACCATCAGTTATTTGTAGTATCACCCTAGTGCTACTTTGGCCCTAATTAATATCCTTGGTTTCTTTTTTTAGCCAAATGATCATTTGTGTACACTTTGTTGATTTGTTTGTGAGATATAAATATTCTCACTAAATTCAGATATTGCAGGCTAGGTCAGAAACAATACCTATGTTTTGTTCTCATAGGTTAATAATATCTTGCCTGCAGATTCTCTTTCCTAGGTTGAGATCACTTACAGGAGTTTCTCATTGGGTCCCACCTTTAGAAGTTCAGTAGAACCATTAACACATTTTGAGTGTTAAATTTTTAGTAGTAAACTTAATGGCTTATGCACCAGCTTCATCAGCATCACTTGAGAGATAATCTGAAGTAGAATAGTAATTTCAGGCCCTATCTCAGACCTACCAAGTTAAAATCTTCATTTTTACAAGATCCTAAGGTGATTCTTTTGCACACTGAACTTGGAGAAACACCTCCTGAAGGGAAACTATTCTCAGATTCCATACTCCAACTTCACATGAAATCATGTGCCTGAAGGGATAAATATACACATTATACAATATACACATCACAGATTGTTAAATGGACCATGTTCACTAAACCACACTTTTCCTTTCTCCATGCAAAATAGATCTTGAAAAAAATTCAGTGGGTCAAAACCTACAACTTTTCTAATGAAATAGGATATAATAGAGACAAATAGGAAATATCAAATTGCATTGTAGGTAGTTAAGGTGAATATAATTTTGTGAAATTTGTGTTTTATATGTATATGCATATGGGTATGATAAGTTGTGATGAACAGTTTATTTCTCACTGTAGGTTGTGGTAAAAAATGAGAAATATTGGCATTATACTCTTTGAATCTTAGGGCATAGCCTGTCTATTTCATACTCATATTCCTAATGCCCAGCATAATTAAATGACAAATATTAGGCACTTAGTAAAATTGGAAATAATAATGACTAAGTCAGGAATCATGAATTCTTCTCCTTTTAGCCCCTATCTACCTAAATAACCTTGGATAAAGAAATTAAGTTGTTTAGTCAGGGTTTGTTTACAGTCTCCCAAAGATTGGGAAGTCATGAGCTTCACAAGCTGAACAGTGCTATTGTAGTTTACAGTCCAAGCTGACATTATTAAAGAATACATAATCTGCAGCACCAAGGAGAGCTCCTGTTCTGTAGTGGATGGGACTTCTCAACCCCAGGAACATAGACTCTGCAAAGTGAAACTAACCAACTGTGGGATTTGTGCTGTAAAAAGACCCAGTGGGGGGTTCTGTACATGCCACAGGAACATAGCTTCACAAAAGGGTGAAAGCATGCTTGCCATCAAGTTGGGAAGATGCCCTGGAGGAGCAGCAGTTGAGCACATACCTGAAGATGATCTTTTTCCACTTAATTTATGGAAATTCAGGCTTTTGACTTTAGAGGCAACATATATCATATTACTTTTGTGCTTGGACTATGCACAATTTCTAGTTTTGAGTGGTAATCAGAGGGGAAAAAAGATCTACAGTATCTACAGTAGGTCCAGGCTATATAGTGCAAGCTTCTCTCACACATCAGTCTCATGACCCTGGAAATCCAATTGTATTGTGTGTGTGTGTTAGACACAGAGGATCCATGAAGTCTTAGAAAGCCCCAGTAGTAGAATTAAACTACACAGTCCTACAGTTTTAGAGCAAAACCATAGCTCTTGGCTTGCTACTAAAACCTAGCACAGACTTAACACTTGATCGTGCGATATTAATTTTCTGCACAAATGAGTCACACATTGTGAACTTGTTTCTGTTTACTCTCCTAAATAATAAAGTGTGTTGTGTGTACCAACTTTCCAGCATTAGTTGAAAATGGCTTTAAAAGTAGGCCTGAGTAAGTCAAGAAGGTACAGGTAAATGAAATGTGCAGTTGGACCAGACTCCTTTGATATATACTTCTGCTATTTCTGCTCTTTCTCAACCTATGTTCTATAGTGTAGATCTGGAATGTCCTCTATAAGCCAATTGTTAAAGGCTTGTTCCCCAGAGTGGTGCATTTTGGAGGTGATTGAACCTTTAAGAAATGGGGCCTAGTGAGAGGTCTTCCAGTATGTGCCCTTGAAGGGGCTATTGGGACACTAACCCCTTCCTGTACCTCTTTCTCTCCCATACTCAGTCATGAGGTGGATGTGTCTCCTCTGCAACTTGCTCCCATCATGACACATAGTGTTGAAACAGGCTCACAGCAACAGGGTCAGCTGAAAATAAAATAAAGCCTCCAAAACCATGAACCAAAACAAAATTTCCCTCTTTATAAGTTGATTTATTGTAGGTATCTGTTACAGTAGCAGAAACTGAATAAAATACTATGTACATCATGTATGCCCTCATGGGGAGTTCATCATCCTCATGACCACTTAGAAAAAGAGAGACAAACAATGGCTTCATTTATAGATGTATTTTGGCGGTATGTTGCAAGTGAATAGTGCTGAACTATATTGCAACTCAGAGATAATCCAAAGAAATGACTGGAAAAAGACATGCTACCAATGAGTAAAATTTTGTGTGGTTCATATGAGTGTCAATTTTTTAATAAAATCTATCACCGTTGGGGGTTTGGATCTATTTTGCCTCATTGGCAATGAATAAAAGATTGAATGATCAGGGACTTGGAGAGATTTACGTTAGAAAATTAATGATGAGATAGCTTTGGGAATAGGTTTATAGATCAGCCACTCATGAAGGGCACACATAGAAAATATATTTATGTTTCAGTCCATCCCATTTATTGATTCTTAGTTTTAATTCTTGAGCTATCAGAGTCTTATTAAGGAAGTTGGGGCTTAATCCCACATGATGAAGATTAGGGCCTATTTTTTCTTCTAATAGATACAGAGTCTCTGGTTTAATTCCTAGGTCCCTGATCCATTTTGAGTTGAGTTTTGTGCATGGTGAGAGATAGAGGTTTAATTTCATTTTGTTGCATATGGATTTCCAGTTTCCCCAGCACCATTTGTTGAAGAGGCTATCTTTTCTCCAATGCATGCTTTTGGCACCTTTGTCTAATATAAGATAATTGTAATTTTGTGGGTTAGTCTCTGTGTCAATAAATGGGATGGACTCAAACTAAAAAGTTTCTTTTCAGTAAAAGAAACAATCTGTGAGGTGAATAGAGAGTATACACCTTGGGAGCAACTTTTTACCCCTCATACATCAGATAGCGCACTAGGGTATATAAAGAACTCAAAAAGCTAAGCACCAAAAATAACAAATAACCCAATCAATAAATGGGCCAAGGACATGAACAGACACTTCTCAGAAGATGATGTACAATCAATCAACAAATATATGAAAAAAATGTTCATCATCTGTAGCAATTAGAGAAATGCAAATCAAAACTACTCTAAGATATCATCTCACTCAAGTCAGAATGGCATCTATTATGAAGACAAACAACAATAAGTGTTGGCGAGGGGGTGGAGCACAAATTTTCATATCTGTGTATATAAAGTATGTTCACACCAATTCGTGTCTTCATACATGTACTTTGGATAATGATGTCCATCATATTCCACCATCATTGTTAACCCCCGCCCCCTCCCTTCTCCTCCCACTCCTCTGCCCTATCTAGAGTTCATATATTCCTCCCATGCTCCTCCTCCCTACCCCACTATGAGTCAGACTCCTTATATCAGAGAAAACAGTGATGTGTGGGAAAAAAGTACATTCATACACTGCTGGCGGGACTGCAAATTGGTGCAGCTAATATGGAAAGCAGTATGGAGATTTCTTGGAAAACTGGGAATGGAACCACCATTTGACCCAGCTATTCCTCTCCTCAGTCTATACCCAAGGACTTAAAAACAGCATACTACAGGGACACAGCCACATCAATGTTTATAGCAGTACAGTTCGCAATAGCTAAACTGTGTAACCAACCTAAATGCCGTTCAGTAGATGAATGGATTAAAAATGTGGCATATATACACAATGGAATATTACTCAGGAATAAAAGAGAATAAAATCATGGCATTTGCAGGTAAATGGATGCAGTTGGAGAAGATAATGCTAAGTGAAGTTAGCCAGTCCCCAAAAAACAAATGCCAAATGTTTTCTCTGATATAAGGAGTCTGACTCATAGTGGGGTAGGGAGGGGAAGCATGGGAGGATTAGATGAACTCTAGATAGGGTAGAAGGGTGGGAGGAGAAGGGAGGGGGCAGAGGATTAGCAATGATGGTGGAATGTGATGGACATCATTATCCAAAGTACGTGTATAAAGAATTGGTGTGAACATACTTTATATACACAGATACGAAAATTTGTGCTCTATATGTGTAATAAGAATTGCAATGCATTCCATTGTCATGTATTTTAAAAAATAAAATCAATTTAAAAACAAATGTAAATTTAACTGCATACTTGTCAATGACTAATGAGTCAAAGAAGAAATTCAAATAGAAAATAGAAAAAAAAAAATCTTGAGACAAAGACGCATGAAAATACAGTATACCAAAATGGAGGGTATAGAATAAAAAAAAAAGCTTATAGTGATACATGCCTACATTAAAAATGAAAAAAAAAAAGATCTCAAATAAAGAACCTAACTTTACATATCAAAGAATTAAAAGAACAAACCGACCACAAAGTTAGCAGAAGGAAGGATATAATAAAGCTTAGAGCAGAAATAAGTGAAATAAAAAAAATAACAGAAAACATAAATGATACTGAATTTTTTAAGATCACCAAAATTCATGAACTTTAACCAGACTAAAAAAAGATTCAATAAAATCATAAATGAAAGAGGAGCTACTGCAAATACAGTTTTTAAAAATATTTATTTATTTTTGGTTGTAGTTTGACACAATACCTTCAATCTATCAGGGCCTCGCATGCGCTAGGTGAGTGCCCTACCGCTGAGCCACCACCCCAGCCCCAACAAGTACAGTTTTTTAAAAGAATACAATAAAGTTAAAGTGTTTTACTGTATTCGAAGTGTAAGACATAGTATTTTGACAAAAGTATATCTGGCTTAATGATTCCTACACTTGACCTAAAACAGAAAGTAGAACTACAAGTTTTTCTTAAATATCTATTTTGTGGCCTTCATTTGTGTCTCTGACCAGCAAGAAAATATAACTCTTTGAAATATAGCTCTTTAAAATAAAAAAGGCTCCAGAGGAAAAAAAAAGAAAAGATATTTATGTTTCATAAGGCTTTCATTTACTATTGCATAACAAATTACACTTAGAAGCTTAATAAAACACTCATTCATTAGCTCAAAAGTTTATAGGTCAGAGGTCTGGCCCAGCATGATCCTATTCTCTGCTTAAGGTCTCGAAAGGTTGAAATAAAGATGTCAATCTAACTCATCTGGAGGCTTTGTGGGGAAAATCTGCTTCCAAGATCATTCAGCTTGTTCTCCTAAGTCAGTTCCTTGCAGATATAGGCCTGTGGTCCCCATTATTTTTTGGCTGTTAACCAGGCTGTTTTTAGCAACTAATGGTCATTTGCATTCCTAACCCTGTAGCCCTTCCAATCTTTGCTGTGTAAAGGTACATTTAATCTCATTCTTCTAATCTCTGACTTATCTTTCTCTGATCTTAGATCTGTATTTTAAGGGATAATATAATTTGGTCAGGCTCACCCAGATAATCTTCCAGTTAAGGACAAACTGATTTGACACTCTAATTACATCTACAAAAGTTCTTCACAGCAACACATATATTATTATTTGATTAACTGAAGAAGGTATTTATATATTGTGTGGTGGTAATTTACAGAGCTATTTTAGAATTCTTCTTGCCATTGTCTGCTTTCTGGTTCCCTAAATTCATGAATTTCTTAGCAAAACACACTTAGCTCCTCTGAAGATTTCCTTTAATCCCATCACATTAACAGCATCAACTCAAACGTCAAAATATCACCATCTTAAATCATCTAAATCAGTGTTGATGAGGATCTTGGGCATAATCCATGAAGAAAAATTTCTGAAGACATCTCTCCCCCATGCCTGTGGATCTGTGAAACTAAGGAGATAAATTCTCCGTCTGCAAAACTCCGCATATGTGGTAATTAGATGTAGCATACCAGTTCCAGACAAAAGTATGTGAAATGAAAGATAAAAAGAGGCCACTGGCTCAAAAATGTTTCCTTACTAGTTTTTAAGGTCTGGGGATAATCCCCTGTGGCTATCAGCTTTAACTTCTGTGCTCTTGCCTCTGTCCTCTCAGCTCTGTAGTCTAAGCTCTTAGATCTGTCTTTGAGTAACCCTTCCTTTTTCACTGAAGGCAGCACATGTTCCCAGCTGAGTAGTTTTATCACACTAGGAGAATTTGGGGGAGTCTGATGGCCTCATTTTATTGTATATCCTATTTCATTTCAAACTGGTAGTGTTTCTGCTGAATATTAAGAATTTATAAAAGAATCTTAAGAATCCTATATAAATGCCACTGAATTTTACTCCATTGGAGAAAATCTACAATCAAATATTTTTGACATCATCTTTCTTTATATTAGGTAGCTGGGTGTGGCTGCTCTTAGTTCCTAAAGCCCATGCAATTCTTTATTGCATGGTGCCCTCCATCTTCAAGCTAGTAGTGTCACATTGAATCCTTCTGCTTTGAATCTCTATTTCTCAGTCACTGAGTTCAACATTCTCTAAACTTCCTAGAAGCCATATAATTTGGTTGAGAGAATGTGAAAGTTATATTTTTAATTTCTTGAAAATGACCTTTATGTGACAGAGTACTTGGATTTTGTCTTTTTGAGGTTTCAGCAAAAGTTTGTACCAGATATACCTTCTCCCACAATGCCATATTTTTGGAAGAAATCTCTTAATTTTAGTGTATTTTGCCATTTGGATAATAATATGGAATTTTCCCAAGTCATTATGTCCTTGCTGCTTTTTGTTTAACAGATAATCCCTCAAATGATCATTCCTATCACGTTTTATAACAAATAGCAAGAAACCTCAAAACATTTCTTGGAAATCTCAGCTAAATGTCCACGTCTATCACAAGTTCTACTTTACACATAACTGTGGGAAACAATTTCTCTAATCTTCATGCCACTTAATATACAGATCTCCCTTCCTCCAGTTTCTAGTAGCACATTCCACACAACCTACTGTTGCCTCACTAGCAGAGTTGTTAAGCTTTTTATTTTTACTTTATACTCAGATCAAGTAATCATGCTTTTCAAAATTCTCCCAGCAGCTATTCACTGACCGTTTCCCAATTTACTGTCACATTTTAGGTATTTGGTATTTTCAGTACCAAAATATGTATTAGTACCCCATTATTGTATAACAAATTACTTAAAATTTAGCAGCCTATACATCCACTTATTATTTTAACAGTTCTATAAGTCAGAACTTTTGCACAAGTTGGCTGGATTCCCTGCTTATAATCTTATAAGGTTGAAATAAGGTGTCAGCTGAAATTAGTTTCTATCTGGAGGGTAGGAGGGGTATGCTTTCAAGTTCATTCTTTTTGGCAGAATTCATTCCTTATTCTGTAGGTCTGAGGCCCCCAGCTGGGATAGAGGCAACTTGCCCTGATTTAATTTGTGACTTATCTTATTTAAAGCTGGATTTAAGTCATGTAAGCATAGATATAGCCTAAGATATAACCTTTCCTGGTTCCAACTGAAGTTCAAAGATGTATATTGGAACCCCTCCTTTAGAACCTCAACTTCAATTTCTGTTTCACAGAAACAGAATGATGATGGCTAAAAACACTAATATCCTCAACTTTCCTACCAGCAAATGCCTCATGACTAAAGTTGTGTCAAGGGTAGCATTCACCTCTGTGGGCTGCTTTTAGATTGCATTTATAGAAGTCTTCACTTCCTTGATATCTTTCCAATGATTTTTCAGCATAATTTTTGTTTTGTTCAGCTTTTCTAATAATCTATCATGGGAGGGTTTGCTCTGATACAAGCTAATCTATCACTGATAGAATCCTAACTTCTATTGTCTTACTAATTATTAAGAATTTCTTCCATAAACAATGCCTTTTGGTGATCATTTAAGTTAGCAAGACATATCTTGACATTTTGCTCACTTTGTGAGCAGTCCATGTACATACTTCTCCAGATTTCCTTCTCATCAGTTTCCCAATTTTGCACTCCAAGTCACTAGAAATCTAGTTAGCCAATTTGCTAGTCCAATTGCTCTTGAATTTGAATAATATCTTTTTGCATCCCATGTGATCAAGATATATGTTATTCTTCGGAGATGAGATGCCCCCCAAAAGCTGATAGGTTATCCAATGCAGCAATATTCAGAGGTGAAATTATGAGATTATGAGAGCTATAACAATCAGTGAATCAATGATGGATTAGTAATTTGAAAGGACTACTGTATTGGGTGGTAACTGTAGGCAGGTAGGTCATGGCTGGAGGAAATAGATCACTGGAGGGATTATATTTTGTCCCTGGCTCCTTGTGCTCTCTCTCTCTCTCTCTCTCTCTCTCTCTGCTTCCTGGCTGTCATGGGCTGAGTAGCTTTTCTCCACCATGCCTTTCCACCATGATGTTCTGCATCACTTCCTACAAAATTGTGATACCCCAATAAACTTTTCCTCCTCTAAGTTGTTCTTGTCATATATTTTAGTCACAGTGATGAAAATTTGATTAACACAGTATGTCATCTAAATTTCTTCCCATTAGGAGAATTTACCTTTGTTCTACTCTTTCAGTTCCAATCGCTACTCTCTTCTTCAGTCATAAGGAATGTTCCATTAGGCCATAAATATGAATTGATAGTTCAGCAACAGGAAAAGCTACCTTGAGAGTCTGAACATCCTGCTTGTGCCATTTTCTTGTGCCTTGTACTCATCCTTAGGTTCATTTATTTATCTATAATTTCAATTTTAAACAGAATTCTTCTGTGTACATCTCTTCTGTGATTTGCTGGATCTGCTCCTGATAAGCAGTTTAGGATGCATTAGTTATCTGGAATTCCATAGTCAGATATTTGGTTGCTTCTATCATACAGGGGCTACTTTTCAAAAAGAGAACAATTGTTGCCTTAGTCAGTCATTTCCAAAAGCTCTTTAATATGATCATGGGTTATGATACAGTTTGGGGTATCCAGAGATTACCATCAATTCAAAAACTTTAGTAATCACTCTTACAATGTCTTGGTATCTCTCTTGTCTTAGTGCACAGTCAACCTGGAAAGTATTTGCAGGTCCACTGGGGAAATTTTGATGAAAGATTCATAGTGTACCAGTGGCTATAGAGGGCTTGCCTTCTCATTTGTTAGGAATGAAGTAGAGAAACACCACTACAACAACTTGAGTTAGGGTTTCTAACATACCTACTTTCTTTTCTGCCTAAATATGTCAGGCAGCATCTGACAGGTTGTCCAATTATCTCACTTTAGGAATGCTCTTATTACTATCACGACAGATCCCTGTAGGTCAAAAATCCTCTCATTAGCATTTTATTACTGTGGCTTATTTTGGTGTTGCACTCACTTTGCCTTAGCTAATTAAGCCTTGTTACCTCTCTTCCACCACTCTGGGATCCAATAATTCACATTAAGATTAGGTAGTAAAATTTTACTGCAGCATTCTCCACCATCACCTTCACAGAAATCTTTAAGGATGCTGACAACCCTCTCACCAATGCATTTCACAATGGCTTAGAGTGTGCCTGCACAAATGCCCCTATCCCATACATAAGGGTTCCATTCCATCCCTACTACTGTTCTTAATTTATTGTAAAAACCATAGCAGATGGAGCATTTCATTGTCAATAGAACTGCAACACTACAAGGACCTGGGCTTGGTCTTCAGCTGTGCCTGCCCTAAGACAAAAGACTCTCTCAAACCTGCCATGAAAGCTTTCTGGTGCTCTACATGTGTTCTTAACCTCCAATGTTCTCATTTCCCTATGCATACTCTATATGAACACATACTCCCACATGTTTTTGATAATTATTTCATCTCCATGAAGTAGGCCTGAAAGACAAATGAAGAGAACTACTAAATATACAGAGCCTATGGAGAAAGCCACCTCCTAGGAACCTTAGATAAAGGACTCTGCTAGCATGTGCTGACACCTTCAGGGAACAAGTTGGAAGAAAAATTTCCTGACCACATTCTCCATTACGGGATTAAAGAGATCAAAAGAGCCATCTGATGTGGTCCATGTAAGCCATTCTTCCTTGAATCACAGAGCAGGGTAGAGAAGAATGGAGATTGAACCAGGATGGGAAGATGGGGAAATATGCAGCAAATTAGTGACGGTCATGGGGAAAAGTGCCTGCACTGGAAAAGAGCACCTCTATTTAGCTTTATATACATTGTGAGGAGAAAGGGAAAAAACATTATTCTTCAAGGTTATCTGGGGCAGAATTGAGATTTGCTTGAATTTTTCTATTAAAATAAGAAATGCACATGGATATTGACCCATGGTAAAAGCATAGAGCATGCTGAATTAAGCATATTGTCTTATAATCATGAATTTGAGGAGTTTTGAGTGATTTGTATCAGCTCATCAGTTTTATTAATTTCAGTCAGATTATTTGTTTCTGATCTAGATGGACCTTTCTTCCAAGGATTCTGCTGTTGGGGCTGGCGATGCAGCAAGAATATGCCTACATGTATGAATTGCCAAGATCATTGTAATATCATGTGTAGCTAATAAAAAAATTAAATTAAAAAAAGAATATGCCTACATAAGCAGCAGTGTACCAGAGACCCTCTTTTGTGCTCTCTGGTTCCATGTACACATCAGTGTTTCTGGACCCAAAATAAATACATCTTTTCAGAGCTCTTATAGAGAGAGAAGATGATTGGAGGTCATACCTAGCCATTCTAGATCCCTTGCTATGAAATTTTGGCTATGGTGTATATCCATGCTACTTCTATGTTGCATTCTTTTTTCTTCAATAAACTTTAGATTTGCAAACATTGCCATTTGTGGTCCCATGAGTCTCCCATAGTAATAAAACTGGTTAGCTACCCTAGTTTTCAGGGCATCTGAAGCAGAAAATACAACATACTACAAGGTGCCTTGCTTACGCCTTTATTTATAGGCATAATTTTCTCTAAAGACACTTGCAGGTTCTGTTCAGTAGATATAGTAATTGTTGCCTGTTGGATTCTTACTCCCAAAATTTGTTTTATACTTTAGAAAGGTCTTCCCTCCATCACCATCCAAAAATAAGAGAGACACTATAATTCTTTTTTCTGCTTACTTTATGGTAAAAAGTAAAAGCACTGAATGTGACTGAAATCATAATGAATATATAAATCAATGCCCTTTTAGTGTGAATTAGAATCACTTAGGATGCCTGATAAAAACAGAGATTCCAGAGATTTATTCACTGGAACTTAGGAGTGGGTCAAATAGTTGACATTTTCTTTTGGTGATTTTGATAGGTGTCAAGCTAACACACCTTAAAATGCATTAGTAATGGCTGGTGATGTATCTCAGGGATAGAATGATTTTCTAGTGTGTGTGTGAGGCTCTGGGTACAACCCCAGGACTAATGCATTAATCAAATGAGATAGGGTTAAATTTGTGGTACAAGCCCTTTTCCATAGTGTTCCTTTTGGAACTGCAAGTAAACACTGCTAAAGAAGATTCCACAGTTATTTATGTAGATAGGGAATTATGTGGGACAAAAACTCTTGATTCAGCTACTATTATTTCTAAATTCATTAAGAACTGTGCTAGGCACTAGGGGTACCAGGATAAAGGTCAGATTGTGCTTTGAAAAGCAGAATCCAATGTTTTCCAATTTTTTAAAACTCCAGCCCACAGCCAGAAATAAATTATTCACAATTCAGGTACACACATGTACATGTATACATAACTGAAACACAAATTTCACAAAAATATATGCACTTTATCTACCTGAAATATAGTCTGATATTTACTATCTGGCTCTGATTTTATTATATACCATTTAATTAAACATATTGCAAGTCTTCACTGAATTTAAGATATACTAATCAATGTAGGGGGATGAAACTGCAGTTTGACAACACAGGTCTACTTAATAATCTGTGATGTATGTATTATATAATGCATATATTTATCTTCCTAGAAACCTATTTCATGAGGTAAGAGTGGGGTGGCTGAGGAGAGTCTCCTTATAAGCCAGTGTTTGTTTTTTTGGGGGAGATATTGGTGATTGAACTCCACCACTGAGCCACATCCCCAGCCCTACTTTGTATTTTATTTAGAGTCAGGTCTCACTGAGTTGCTTAGCACCTCACTTTTGCTGAGGCTGAGCTTTGAACTCACAATCTTCTTTGCCTTAGCTTCCTGAGCTGTTAGGATTGTAGGCATGCACCACTGCACCTGGCATAAAGCCAGTGTTTCTCAAACTTCAATATGCACAGAAATCACCTCAG
Organism: Marmota monax; assembly: GCF_021218885.2. Classification (NCBI taxonomy): domain Eukaryota; kingdom Metazoa; phylum Chordata; class Mammalia; order Rodentia; family Sciuridae; genus Marmota; species Marmota monax. Next base: position 3,802,424 of record NW_026694774.1, on the reverse strand, counting down.
GGTATTGTTAAAATGAAGATTTTGATTCAGTATGTTTGGTGTAGGGACCTGAGATTCTGTATTTTCTAACTTTCTCTCAGATGATGTTGATGCAGCTCATCCACAGATCACTTTTTGTGTAGCAATGCTCTAATATTCACAAATGTATTAAACTGGTAAGGCAGTACCTACCAAGAGTTACCTGGGACAAAATTTCTTCTAAGGATGACAAAAAATTGGACAAGTCACTGACATATGAGAATAGCAAGTGTGTTATTCAAAATTTACCCCAGTCTCTCACATCTGAATCTGGTAGAGAGACTGCTGCATGCAAAAATGCTATCAACCAACCGAGAAAGAATTATTTTACTAAAAATATGAAATCCATCAGGGGCCAAAGTTATCATTGAGATGTTACTAAATTTGGTAAGTAAAACTCAAAAGTGAGGAAAAGGGTATTATCCATATTTCTATAGATGTCATGGCTTGGAATAGAGTTGACTTGGTTTACTGGAGATTCCAGAGAAATCAATTGGGCTTTGTCTTGATGCCTGCCCATCAGCAACACTGGGATCCTTTGGAGGTTGCAAGATTTATGAGAAGGGACACAGTGCCTAGCAGACATGGTATTACATAGGGGAGGATAATACCTACCTTTCAACTTCCTGAATGTAACCCCAGGTACATGTGAGATGTACCCCAATCTTTCAAGTGTCTAAAGGAGTCTTGGTTCTGCTAGTACTGGGGATAAAGTAGAAGGCAATCTAACACATTTCACACACTTCGTACTTCAGGTAATATACTCAGCAGTTATGGAATGCAAGTATTATCCCCATTTGACAGATAAGAGAACAGTCCCTTACGAGTAAGGGGTTTGTAATAACCATAGATTCCTCCAAATATGAGTCCCAGAGGTAATGGGAGTTTTACCTACAATTTTAGTTTTGACAACAAGAATTTTAAGTGTTTCCACAGTCTTTATAAGCTTATTGAACAATTTTTCCATTGTTATTTATGTACTGTTTTCTAATTTTTAAATATCTTATCACTTTTTGTGAGATAAGAAATCTGTTTTCTTTAGGAAAAAAATAAACAGACAAGTTGAAAGGAAACAAGGAAAGAAAATCACCCAGAGCCCACAACTCAGAAAAACAATTGTTAACCTTTTAGGGATCAAAACTTTCTATCTTCCCTGTGCATACATACACTACACTTTCCTTTTACAAAAACAAACAGATTCTGTAGATGATACTGTAAACTCCTTTATTTTTCCAAAATCACAACAACTTTGCAATACACATGGGGAAAATTCCCTACATAAACACAAAATGAGTGCTGCAATAGTGTCAAAAGAACTTCTGGTAACAGAAGAGACACTTAATGTATTAGCTTAAAACACAAGACCTGGCAATTGCCTGCCAGGAGCACTACACATAGGGAATGTCTTCAAGGTCTCTCCGTGGGGCTCTACAGCCACCCCTGAATTCCCTTGGGCCCCTTGGGTAGAAGGGGTCCTCTAAATTTCTTTGCATCCACAAAAGCCTCCCTAATTTCTGTCTGCTTTTTCTCATGTCATCCTTCACCTTAGCCATACTGTCAAATTCTCTTATCATATCCTCATTGCTGAAATTCATATCATGTATGGACTCTTTATACTCCTTGAGGTAATGAGCCAGCCCCTTGTCAGTTTTTCTTTTGGCTTTCCTGGGTATGTCATCCTCAGCCAGGCGCTTTTCTGCAGCCCTTGTTTCACTTTCTGGCTTTCCTGAGCACTCTGGCTTTTCCTCACTTCCCACCTTTCCCTCTCTCTCTGGCTTTCCTTCCTCTTTTGCTGTTCTCTTACTCTCTGGCTTTTCCTTATCCTTCAGCATTTCCTGATGTGCAGTCTTTTCCTCATTTTCTAACATTTCCTTGTCTTTCAGAGTACAGGCTCCTTCTGGCTTTTCCTCATCCTGTGGCTGTTCTTCATTTTCCTTCTTTCCTTGGTTGGAAGGTGTTCCTCTGTTTTCACTGTAGAGTTCTTCCATGTCACGATTTCCTCTCCTTTTCCTGTCCTGGGAATGGGGGAAGAGAAGAGAAGACTAAGAAGAGACATGGGAAACTGAATGGGGGTGTAACACAGGTCCACAGGGTATTGCATCTTGCCCTTGTGAGAGTTCCTCTTAGCTTGCCCAGCCCTCCAAGTGTGCCTCTGCAAGCCCCTTACCACACATTCCTACCCCTACAGCAACCATTCCAGGGACTGTGCCCTCCGCACTCTTACCCCTTCTGGGTCCCTGTCTGTGCTGCACACCCCGCCTCACTGACCTGCAGGGATCCTGGGCGGGTTGCTCCTCTTTTACAGGCCTCTCAGAGCTCTGGGAACAGATGCGCAGACCTGCAGACAGGATACGGGGCGGAGCAGGGCGCTCAGGACTGACAGGGACTGGGGTCCCTTTTTAAAATCCAGGCCCTCCTCACTCAACCTTCTCCTCTACTTCAAGTCGCCATTTCTTTTCAGGTCTTGGGCATCAAACCAGGATACTTTGCACAGTATGTTTGGGTCTGCACGTCCCCCTACCTGAAGGCAACCTGCCTCACCCCTTCCCCGCTTTTGCCCAGGTTATGCAGTTCCATTTCATAGGTGCAGAGTATGAGAAGGGGGTTATTTCCAGAAGGCGTCTACGTTTCACTGTCGCATTGCAGGGTTGCCCCCCACCGCATGACTTGCTCTAAAATGGATGGAGGAATGGGGCGGAGGTTCGAGAACGCACCTGGACTTCTGCAAGGCCCTTCAGTCCCTGCCGCTCCGGGTCCCCCTCCTCACTGATCTCGCTGATCCCTTCCCCCGCCCCCAGCCAACTGCAGAAGGATCCTGCTGCCACCCACCTCCACCCCTGCCCAGGGTCTGATGACAGCCCCTGCCTTCGTACTGACCTTCAAAGACCCAGGACAGACCTGCGTGTGTCCTCTAGCTCACGGAAGCCTTCTAAGGATCACCCGCCACCCAGAAGAGAGTTCTGTACGGATGCAGGGATCCAACTGCAGGGCGCGCGATCAGGCAGGCGCAAAGGCTAATGCCTAGGTTGGGCCCCAGCTGGTCACGTGAAAGCTGCGTCACTTGAGTTTACCCGCGGCTCCCCCCCCATGCTATGCACCTCACCCCCCCACAAATCCTAGAGACTTTGAAGCTGCTGAAGAGGTGTGTGTGTGTGTGTGTGTGTGTGTGTGTGCGCGCGCGCGCGTCTCTCTCTCTCTCTCTCTCTCTCTCTCTCTCTCTCTCTCTCTCTCTCTCTCGTGTGTGTGTGTGTGTGTGTGTGTGTGTGTGTGTGAGAGAGAGAGAGAGAGAGAGAGAGAGAGAGAGAAAGGAGGAGGAGTTGAAAACCGGACCCCAGGTGCATTACCTGGTTCACCTAACAGCATCCTCTCACATCATCCCTCTCAGATGCCCATTTTCATCAGGTTTGACAGCAAATCAGAAGAACGCTCAGCTCCTGAAGCTCACAATCACTTTGAAAAACGCCTTTGTCTAATTCCCCCCAGATCCTTAAAAAAAGGAGGAAGACTTTGCCAACACCTTGATTTTAGTCCAATAAAACTGATTTGAGAATGTTGACTCCTACAACGGTAAGAGAACGAATGTGTGGTGTTTTAATTAGCGCTAGAAAAGTAATAAGTTTACTAAACCTATTCTAGACTAGTTTGACATAAGTTATCAGTAATAGCAAGGCATTATTTTAAAATTTAAAATGTTGGGAAATATTAAACTAGAGGTGATGCTAGGTGAGTACGCAACAATTCAGATTGTTGGGGATAAATCATCCTGAGATAATTTTCATCCTGAGATAATTCACAGAAATTCACTAGCATAATGACTGAATGTGGCCTAGCGTCAATAGAGTCAGTTTTCCCAGTTCCCTGGACAAGAAGACTAACTTTACCAAAAAAAAAAAAAAAAAAAAAAAAAAAATTCTAAACATTATTGTAGATTTACATGTAATTGTAATTCCCCCCCAATGGTAATGACTTGCCAAAAGCCCCTTGGTGCTCCTGGCCCCTGTGCTTTATGTTGCAATGTTCACTCACAAATCTTCTTTTATTCCTGGGTCAGTTATACATATTATTCTTGAGAAATTAATATAGAATATACGAAGTGGAATGGGAAAGTATATAAAATAAAGTGAAATAGGGTGATAGCTTTCTTTTACAACACTATCCAACTAATTAAATGATTGTTTTCTTTTTTCCTAAATTCTCTGAGAAATCACTTCAGAGTGTAGATATGAGACTCAAGCTAATACATAATGGAAATTTTTTGCATTTCCCTTCTATTAAATACTTCCACTTAACATGTTCACACTTAAGGATAAGTGTTTTTGAACTGTGTATGAATTTCCCCTTGACAATCCATTCATGTGTGACTGAATACTAATAGTTTTCTTTTTCCAAGTAGACATGTCTAGTAAATATAAGCATCTAGTTCTCAGAAGAAAGATTTGCAATATAGATTTTGGCTGGAATTCCTGGCCAATAATGCACACTTAATAAATATCAGTTGAAATGATTAGTTTAAGTATTAGTTAAAAAGTATGGTTCTTAATCCATTAAGAGCTCCTATAACAAAATAGTAAAAAGAATAAAATTTGTTAACAGCACACAGAGGAAGAAAATTAAATAAATTCTTATTTCATTTTATTGATTATTGTATCATGAAAGAATATAACTCATTAATAATTAAGACTAATAATTAACACTTATCACATATTAGCTACAAAAATTATAGGCAGAAACATACCCAATATAACATGGGCAAAAATTCACAGGAGACACATTTTTAAATTAACAATGCATATAGATGAAGAGAAAGAGATAAGACTTGAATATGATTCAAGGAATTGGAAACTGACCTAGATAAGACTTGAATATGATTCAAGGAATTGGAAACTGACCTATCAGTGTTTTTAAAATATTTTTTTGAAATATTAAAAATACATTTAAGTATTATGATGATGCCAAGAATGGAGGTATTTACTGCAACACTGAAATAGAAAACAAAAAAAGGAATAAAACAAAAAGCAATCTAAAATGTCATCAATAAACAACGAATATAAAAATAAAGATCAACAAAAATATTTCTGCTTCTCTGGGGAATAATCTGGTTTTTTTCTAATACTTTTTAATGGAAACTTGATATTGGTATAAGTAGACAGAATTTCTTTGTTTTCTGTTTGTTTCAGTGCTGGGGATTCAACCCAGGGCCTTTCACATACTAGGCAAGTGCCTTAACACTGAGCTACATCCCCAGCCCAGACATTTCTTATGGCAAAAAATGACTACGGATCAGTAAACACTTCTGTTTTTGACTGTGTCCATTACTGCTATGACACTTGCAGGTGACACTCATAGGCTTTATAAAACATTGACTTCTTTCAGGCATGGTGCTTGTAAACAGGTTTCCTCCACACTCTTTGTGGTATCTTTTTTATACCCAGACACTCACATAGGGGGGCAGAACATGCGAAGAACAACCCCTAGACAGATCTTTAAGAACTTCTCCTGCTAAAAAGATATGCATATTTGACAATGTCTTCCATTTTATCTCATTACAAATTCAAATGAACCTAGTACCAGTTGGCACCAGATGAGTCTTATGAGTTTGGCTGCCAATGTGAATCCAAATTCACTGATGTGGGAGTTATAAACCAGCACAAAAATAGTATATTCATTCAATGAAATACTATGCTACAGTTGAAATGAATGACTTATATCTATATGTGTTAAAATGGGTGAATCTCTAAAGCATTTTCAAGTGAGAACAATTCAAATAGCAACAAGATAAAATCAGTATAATGCACTCCAAAGCTAAATCTTATGCATATAAAATGATACCTTATATTATTCATAATACAAGCATAAAAGATAAAAGTAGAAGTAACTAATTGGAAAGTATACATATAGTTGTTATCTCTAGGGAACTAGGGAAGAGAATGGATGATGAGCTTTTCATTGGATCTACAATACATTTCTTTAAAAACCAAAAATGTCTGAATCAAACTTGGCAAAATGCTAAAGTGTGTTAGATATGGATGGTGAGCATACATATAATTATCATATATTTTCTTTTCCTTTCCATGTTTGAAATATTTTTAAACAGAATGGATAATATTAATATTAGTGACAGTTTTAACAAAATGTCATTGTTAGAGCACAAACAGGCAAAACGTATTCCTGACCCCCAATACTGTAGTATCCAGGGTTTAATTCTTGGATCCCAACACTTCCCCATCTTCCCTCACTTGTAAATTATTTCAACTAGTTCCTTGGGATAAAAATCATATAAATATGACTCCATTATGTATACCCATGTCCAGATCTCACTCCTAAAATCCAGGGTAATATTATTTGATTTTCTCTGCAGTTCACTCCTTTCCCTTTATAATGTGTTTTAGAAAAATTGCATTACATAACATGCTTCAGAATTTATTTGAATATCTTATTTCTTCATGAGAATTTAGATTCTTTCTATTTTTTTTCATCCTGTGCCATACACAGTTTATATTACGTAGCTTAGTCTCCACTGTAATTAGAAAAGATGGTATATTGTTTTTAGAGGAATAAATGCATTTATTGTTTAACCTAATTCATGACCTAGTATCCATTGAAACTATGGTATGTGTTCTCCTTACCTTCCCTCACTTTCCAAAATAGAGACTAGTGCATCGTGAAAAGTTGTATGACTTTACCATAAAGTCTCCAAGAATAATCTAGATGAGAGAATGAAACTGTTGGGGATTACCACCAAAGGACAGAAATCAAACAAACTGCTGGGCCCTTAACCTTTTACTGCTTAAATGCATGATATGTGTTTTCTTCTACCCTCACCCACGTTCTCTCTCAGTGTCTACAGCCCATTCTTATCACAAGGCCAAAATGTGCAGGACAGCAGCACTGACAAAAGAAATGTGGCAGTTTCTGGTATAAACTAATCACCTATTCATCAAGGTCAGACTTTCTTCGTTTAAAAAATATTTTAAAACTGTACCTTGAACAATAAAAAGTTACCAGATTTTAACCCACTCTAGGAATCAATAAAAGCTTATGTCTCCCTTTACTCAGAAAAGCCTGGTCCCCTGTCCATCAGTGTTGTCTCCATTCAGGTGAACCCCAATTAAAACCTTGCCAATATGGTTGCATTCACTTGACTTGATTTCACTTTTAATGGCATAGAGTCAAATCTTTATCACAACCACAGTGTAACTCAAAGAACACAGAATGAAAGAATCCTAACATGAAAAATTAGAAATTAATGAATTAGGGAAAAACTACAATAAAATATATACAAGCTTATTTTGAATGGTCAGCAAAATTTTAAAAAGCAATGGATAAATCAATAAAGATAATTGAAAATAAAGAAAACTAATTTAAAAAATTAACCAAGAAAATATACAAGGTTCAAAATAACAGGAAAGAAATAAAAATCCAATGAAAACAAAATTTCAAGATTCCTAAGTGAGTAATTTGCATAACTCTATTCAAATACATTTGAAAACACACATGATATTTCTAAGTGTTTAGAAAACCGCAACTTTCACAAACTGATACTAGTAGAGACAGAAAGTACAAACAAACCCATTGCACAGAAGAAACAGAAAAATTGGTTAAATTTCTCTCACGAGAAAGTGTGAAGTCCAAGAGAATTTTACCCCCCAATTTTTTTTCAATACCAGAGATTGAACCCAGGGGCACCTAACCACTGAACTACATCCCAACCCCTTTCTATATTTTATTTTGAGGAAGGGTTTTACTAAATTGCTTAGGGCCTTGCTAATTTTCTGAGGCTGCCTTTGAACTTGTGATCCTCCTGCCTCAACCTCCTGAATCACTGGGATTACAGGCATGTGCCACCATGCCTGGCTTCTACCAAACTTTTAAAATTTGATCTATTCAAGGAATGTGGAGAAGCAGAAAAACTTTCATATTCTTATAGTTAAGCAAGTATATAATTGGTTTCTGTGACATTTAATTTTATGGGTTAAATTGACTGAACTATGAGGTGCACAGACATTTGGTGAAACATTATTTCTGGGTTTATGTGTAAGGTTATTTCTGGATGAAATTAACAGTTGAATTGATTAATAGATTGAGTAAAGTAGATTGTTGTGCCCAATATTAATGAGCCTTATCCAATCTGTTGAAGGCCTGGAAAAAATAAAAAAACTGAGTAAGAGAGAATCCTTTCTGTTTGCCTGTCTTCATCTTTGAGCTAGGCCATTGGTCTTCTCCTGGACTCAGATGGTAACTTACACCATTGACTCTCCTGATTCTCAGGCTTTTAGATCTGAATTAGAACTATACCATCAGATTTTCTGTGTCTTCAGCTTGCTTTCTGCAGATCTTGGATTCTTCACTTTTCATAATCATATGATCCTTCTGTAGGGAATATGTTTCCTGCATTTTGGTGCTCAGATATCAAGAGCGAATAAAATGCATTCAGAAAGATTCATGAAACAAGATGCAAGGAAGAACTTGTGCTTTCAATATTAACTGCCTAATGATTAAAATATTTTATCTGTATAACATTTCCTGGAGCAGAAATTTATGCATTTTCCATATCAATTACAAATATTCCAGAAATCCTTCTAATTTTAAAGAACCTTCCTATAGAAAATCTCCACTCAGCACAATCTAAAATTAAGAGTTTTAGCTGCATTATTTTCTTAATTAGATTAGATTTAGATTTTCTTCTGGCTAAATAAGGAAGAATGTGTACCCTTTTAAATGAGTCTTGCTTGTTTATTAAATGAGCCAAAACATAGACATCAGCTTAAAATAAAGTGGATGAGACCAGCACATTTTTTTCACATATTCTATAATAAAAATGAACCCTGTGTGTGATCCTGGATAACTGGGCATCAAAAGAGAATCAGAAAACAGGTTGTTAAAAATGTATCATCAAGAGGATGTGGAGAAAAAAATAATAATTTTACATTGTTGGTGGGATTGTAAACTAGTACAACCAATATGAAAATCAGCATGGATATTCCTCAAAGGACTAGGCATGGAACCACCATATGACCTAGCTATGTAGCTCCACAGTATTTATTGTAAAGAATTAAATTACAGTTATACATGCATACCCAAGTTTATAGTAGCACAATTTACAATAGCCAAAATTATGGAACCAGCCTAGGTATCCATTAATGGAAGAATGAATAAAGAAAATGTAGTATATACACACAATGGAATTTTATTCAGTCATAAAGAAAAATGAAATTATGGGATTTGCAGGAAAATGGAAGGAAATAGTGTACATCATGTCAAGCAACATAAATCAAATTCAGAGGTCAAGAGTTGTGTATTTTCTCTTACATGTGGAAGCTAGAGAGGAAAAAGGAAAAAGATGGGGGGATCTCATGAAAATAAAAGGTACATCAGTAAAGAAAAGGGACAAAGAGGGAAAGAGGAGAGAGAAAGTGAGATGTGCTGGGGAATGATATTAGCCAAATTATATTGTGATAGTTTGTGCAAGTTACAACTATATGACAACAAATCCCTTCATAATGTATAACTATAATGTACCAACAAAAAGTGTTGAAAATGTATCATATAGTCTCTATTTTATTTTTGCTTTTTCATATTCTCTATAATTAAGTGCTATGTGCAAGGTTAAATCAAAACTTGAAGCAGTTATGGAATCACAAATTCTGAAAATCTATAACAAGCTTAAGGAGAAAAAAGATGTTTATAATGTAATAAGAATTACTGTTGAGCCTTAGTAGTCCCATCTTTTTTTGGGGGGGGACGAGGTACAAGGGATTGAACTCAGGGGCATTCGACCATTGAGCCACATCCCCAGCCCTATTTTGTATTTTATTTAGAGACAGGGTCTCACTGAATTGCTTAACGTCTGACTTTTGCAGATGCTGGCTTTGGACTCATGATCCTCCTGCTTTAGCCTCCCAGACCACTGGAATTACAGGTTTGTGTCACCATGCCCAAATAATTGTCCCATCTTGAAGAAAAAATGAGGGTATTGTAGTAGGCAGAAAAATGTTTGTTAGTGAAAATTATCAACCTGCAACCATATCATACTGCTATCATAACTGAATGTGTCAGGAACTGTTACTATGCAGATGTTCTGTGAAATTGGTTTTTAAAATATTACAAGAAACTATTTCCTTTTTTTAGGAGAAGAAGTTGGAGGAAGCAAGGAAGAGTTCTGAAAATTAAACTATGTTGATATTTATGTATGCGTTAAAAACATATGCACTGCCAAGGTGTGGTGCATGCCTATAATCCCAGCGGCTTAGGAGGCTGAGGCAGGAGGATGGCAACTTCAAAGGCTGCCTCAGCAAAAGCAAGGCACTATGCAACTCGGTGACACCCTATCTCTAAATACAAAATAGGACTGGGATGTAGCTCAGTGGTCAAGTGCCCCGGAGTTCAATCCCTAGTACCGGCTCCCCCCGCCAAAATAAAAACACATGCACACATGCAAACACAGATTTTAAGGCAAAAGTTGTTCCTAAGGAACAAAACTGTAGGACTGAGTTTTCTGAATTGGTTCTGGGTTTTCTTGAATCAGCTTTCTAATCTTACTAGATATAAAGATACTAAAGACTCTATTCACAGTAGTAAAGAGCATACTGATACTACATATCATAGTCTGGCAATAGAGATATGCAAAATATCTCTGTTGGATACTCCAAATATAAAATGCACTGAACATTTTTCAGAAATCAAGAATATAATGATTTTGGTGATTTGCTCCTAATGTCTGTGGACAAAGTGATAAATGAAAAGGATTTCTTTATAAATTCAAATTTCCAACTCAAGAACTGCATAAATGACCTAAACGTTTTCATGTATGCCCTTAAGGTAAGGGTGCTTTAATCACCTGTAGCTTCAGGAATGTGATTTTTGAAAATCAAATGCAAAATACCATCCTCCAGTTGGCCAAATTACAACACAAGTTGAACACCCAGACTCACAAGATGACTACTGTTAAAGTGAGGATATTGATTGAGAAAAGTGGGATCCTATAAGTTGAAATTGAGATGTTTGAGGGGCCTGATGAAGCTGAGGACATTGAGCCCCTAAATTCTGATGAATTCTTTTTTTCCAATGAGTGAGGGCTCCCCATCCCCAGTGGAAGTGGGCCTTTCCTTCCACCTAATCTGAGGGGATTATAAACCCCTCACCATTGAGGAAATTGTAATGGCCTACTCTGGGGTGGTTGCCATGTAAAACTATGGGAGTCTCTTCAGGATCCATCCCTACCACCCCTCTTTCATATAAACGCATAATTAGATTCAAGTCCCAGCAGCCTCTTAAAGGTGAGGAACAAATTATATTGTTATATTGTGTAAATGTATAAACATGCAACAAGTCCCATTATTATATAAAACTATAATCCACCAATTAAAAATGTGGAAAAATTTTAACCCATGTGGAATTTCACTATATGCTAAAAGAGCTACTTGAGTTTTTAATTTATATGAACAGAAATATGGAATACATGAGTGGAAATGAATACTGAAGGTGCAAGATGATGATAGAAGGATCATAAAATTTTATCAGGCTGAATTTATAGATAGCAGTTAAGATATTTTGCATTTAATATTGCATGTTGAGTAGTAGGAATCAGTTGCTTAGTTTAAACATGGGCCAAAAGATGCCCCATAGTGACTAAATTATAAATGTGAGGCCTGCTTTGGATTAATGTAGAGGAAGGGATACAAAGACTTAGGAAGCTTAGAACATTAGAGTGGATTTGTCATTTAAGACCAACTCATCCAAACTAGAAGAAGACCTACTCATTCTACTTATCCCAACTAGAACACTTACCTTCCACTATTACTGTGAGAAACAAATTTGTGTATGGTGTTCCAGTATTACTGAAGAGCTCTACGATTGCTCTTCTATGTGGATCAGGCCCAAAAGTGCATACTGTATTCATTCAATTGAGAAACCTAAATGAAATGGAAATAAGTAGATCCAGGGGAAGCAAGGGCCAAGTGGAATCAAAACATAAGTTGGGCAAGGTTACCATAATGTACAACAGAGTCAAAGTATCAATCAGAATTATCTGCTTTGTACAAATCTATGGTATTTAATAGTTGATCACAGAGTTCCTAGAAGCGAAGTAGATAAGTCTATTAAATTCTTGCTTGATCCGTTTAAGCAGAAAAGTTTTATGCCATGTGAACAAAAGTCTACCTTGAATCATGAAAACATATAGTGATGGTACTACAATAATTCCTGACTTGAGCCAGTTTATAGACCCAGAACCACTTCAATGAATGGGAGCCTTAGTCCCCTTGAGAAAAAGACTCAGAATTATCTGAAATTATAGTGTCAATCTTTCTTCTAGCCTTACCCAAAAAGAACTAAGATTTTTTAGCAGGATAGTAACTGTACATTGGGAAAAGGAAATACTCAGAACTTTGGGGAACTACGAGATATTCTATGAATAGATACTAACTTCAGGAGACATAAAACACCACTAGGGTCTACCAGTCAGAGTAGGGGCTTATGAAAGTCAAATGATCAATGGAGATTTAGCTCTAGTTCATCTGACTGTGGTCCTCTTGTGTCCCTGAATTCATCCTGTGGTTACTTCCCAATTCTGAAGTGGAATAGTTGCTCTCTGAAGCTGGCAAAATCACAATACTGGTTCTTTAACCAGAAAATTAAAGCAATACTGCATTCCTTGAGGGATTCCAGTAACAAATACCACCATCTGAAAGATAAAGATGTGGCAATTCCAATTCTCCCTTTCAACTCTTATTTGCTATATGTAGAAAACAAATGAATCTTGTAGCTCAATTAAGGGGGCAACTTCAGATGCAACTACTATACTAAATCTTGTTCCATTGTTTGAGCAAATTGGTATTTGGTATGCAGCTTTTCATCTGCCAAATGCTTTTTCTCTATACTTATTAGTAAAGACTTCCACAATTCATTTGATTTCAGCTGGCAAGGCCAGTAATATGCAATTCCTGTAACACCTCAGAGGTATTTCAACTCTTCAAACATATGTTGGAATTCAGTTCACGAGGATATTGATAAACTTTCACTTCCAAAAGATATCAAATTACTCAATTACATTGGTAACATTATACTGGAAGGAATTTATAAGCAAGAAATAGCAACAACTCTAAACTTATTGGTAATATATTTTTATATGAGAGGGTGGAAAATAAGCCCAAGAAAAGGGATGTTCTACTTCAGTGAAATTTCTAGAAGTCCAAACATTAGGGGACATGTTAAGATGTCCTGTCAAAAGAGAAGTATATGATGTTGCATATAGCCCCTCCTGTAATTAAAAAAAATGAGGCATACTACCTGTTTTATTCTGCTTTTTTTTTTGCTGCTGTAACTAAAAGACCTGATAACAGTTAGAGGCAGAAAAGTTTATTTGGGGGCTCATGGTTTCAGAGGTCTCAGTCTATAGACAGCCAGCTCCATTCCTCAGGGTTCAAGGTAAGGCAGAACATCATGGTGGAAAAGTGTGGCAGAGGGAAACAGCTCACATGATGGTCAGGGAGCAGAGAGAGCCTAAGCTCAGCCCACCAAATATATACCCCAAAACACATCCCCAAAGACCCACCTCTTCCAGCCACACCACACCAGCCTGCAGTTACCACCCAGTTAATCCCTGTCAGGGGATTAATTAACTGATTGGGTTAAGACCCTCACAACCCAATCAGTTCACCTCTAAATTCTTATGTTTGAGAGGATAGCTAATATCTAAACCAAAGCATTTCTCCCCTGGCCTCCAAAAGCTCCTTATCATCTTACAAGGCAAAATATATATAGTCTATTTGCAAAAGTCCCAAGTCTTCACAGTTTCAGGATTGCCCAAAAGTTCAAGTCCAGAGTCTCCGCTGAGACTCAAGGCAAACTCTCAGCATGAGCCCCTCTAAAAAATAAAAAATAAGTTACATATATCCTACATATAAAGGCATAAGGTTAAAATTCACATGCAGAAAAATAAGGGCATAGAAATAGGGGATGGGAACAAAGCAAGACCAAAATCCAGCTGGACAAAAAGTCCTATATATTCACAGCCAGCATCTGGGGCACATGGCATGGTGATGTTCTGTCCAAAGGGCCTGTGTAGCTTTGCATCTATGGCTTTACTGGTTGTAGTACACATGGACTCTCTTTTGGCTTGTCTCTGATTCCTGCAACTTTCATAGGCAGACATTCCACAGTACTGGCTTTCCTTAATTTCTGGAGTCTCCACTGCATCCTTGGCTTCCTCCTCACATGTTCACACATCACCCTCTCAAAGACTGCCTGCAGGTACTCTGACCCTGCTTCACTTTGCCTGACTTCGCAGGCCTTCCTTTGAAATCTTTGTGGAAGCCTCCATGATCCTCTAAATCCAACATCCTGCAATCCTGCAGAACCAGCACCACACGGTTGCCACCAAAGTCTGCCACCATCTCAAGCAATGGCCAAGCCTCCAGGCACTCTGGCTACAGCAGCCTCTGAGTGCCTGGGTGGCTAAGCAGGTTAAAACCTTCCTAGTCCTCCCTGTGCAATCAGGGTGCCACACAGGTCTCTTCTCAATGAAATTTTTACTTTTACTCCCTTGACCCTGAGATGGGCGAGGTCTTGTCAATTCCTGAGGTGCCCCCAAGTTATCTTTCTTATAAACTCTGGGAAAAGTTTTCAGCATTTCTTCAGTGGTGGTAATTTCTTTAACAACTACAACTTCCTTAGCTCAAGTTCTTTCAAATCTTTCTGCTCCTGAATATCACAATAAATTTGGCTGAAAGCCACTGAAAATACCCATGCCACTGCCTGAATACTATGCTGCCTAAGAAATTTCTTTCACCAGAGTAAGAAGTCCATCACTTTTAAAATTAGTCTCACAGAAAGTACCAGGACATGGGCAAAATGTGGCCAACTTCTTAGCTAGAACACAACATGAATGGCCTTTAGTCCAATTTCCAATACAGTCCTTCTTCTCCTCTGAAACCTTATGACCCCAGTCTTTACTGTGTGTAGTCCTATTGGCATTCTGGTCTTCTGAGCTCCCATTAGAAACACCCATTAAGCTCCCAAGTACAATAATCTAAAACTTTTCCAGCTTGCATTGCTAAACTTTCCAAAATTCCTTCTACAACTCCAAAAAAATTCCAGAAGCTTCTGAACCACATGGCCAGGTTAGTTACAGCAATGACCCCCACTTCTTAGTAACAATTTCTGTTGTAGCCACCTTTTTCATTGTTGTGACCAGGAGACCTGACAAGAGCAACAAGAGGAGAAAAAGTTTATTTGGGGCTCATGGTTTCAAAAGTCTCAGTCCATAGACAGCCAGCAACATTCCTCAGGGCTGGAAGTGAGACAGAGCATCAAGGTAGAAGAGTGTGATGGAGGAAAATGGCTCAGGACATAGCCAGGAAGCCTAGACAGAGCTCATATCAACAAGGACAAAATATATACCCCAAAAGCATGCTCTTAGGGACCTACCGCTCCAGCCACCTCCTACTTTCCTACAGTTATTTCCCAGTTAATCTCTATCAGGGGATTAATTAACTGGGTTAAAGCTGTCATAACCCAATCATTTCACCTCTGAATCTTCTTCCATTGTTTCATACATGAGTTTTGGGGGGACAATAACTATTAAAACCATGACACTACCTAATGGGCCTCCTTGGAATTTGGAGAGGATATTCCTAATTTGGATATTTTGCTCCAGCATATTTTGTTATCTATTGACACATAACAAAATACCCTAAAATAAAAGCAGCTTAAAATAGCAAACACATGTTATCACATCATTTCTAAGAGTCTGGAAACTGAATATGGTTTAGCTGTATGCCTTCAACTGAAGATTTCCCACAAAACTGCAGCTATTATGTCTGTTATAGACATAATAGACGTGTGTTCATTGGCCATCCTCAAGGCCACACTGTTTGTTGGTCAGAGACATTAGTTCCTTCACATGGGGGCAGCACCCAGCACAGTGGCTGCTTTCCTCAGATTAAGCAAGAGAGAACACACAAAACAAAGCTGTAACCACTTTATAAATAATTTCAGAAGTGACATCTTATAACTTCACAAGTCTCCTACTCTTTAGAAGCAACTAACTAATTATCCTACACTCAAGGATAAAGGATCTCAAAAGAGTGTTGATAGTGTGGGGATATGGATCATTGAGAGTTATTTTATCTGACATTCATTATCTGTCTTATTTTGTGGGAAATAGTTCCATATAGTTTGCAAATATTTACTCTGGCTTTTTCATACAGGCGTCATTGATTTTTCTGACATACAGTTTTGAATTTTTCGATAATACTGCAATTTTAAGGTAATATAATTTATTATAAAAATAAATTATTATCCTAGATAGCATTAAATTAGAATAGTGTCCTGGTGGCCTCATGATACAATGGGAAATTTTTTAGTGTAATTTTATTTTTCACTATTGAGCAAACATTTATAAAGACGTTTCTCTGATTCCTTTCTTCCTTCCTTTCTTTCATTCTTTCTTCCTCAGAGTATATAAGATTAGGATTTATTCAAGTGAGAAGAAAAGAGACAGAACTCTCACAGGACAAGAGGGGACCCAATAGGTGTTGCCATTTAATGTACTAATCCATATATAACACCATATATAGCGACTGAGTAGGGGAATCTATGCTAATCATGTACTGGAAAAGTATTTAGGCTATTGGCTCCACCTGTAACATTCTGATTGGTTAGCCCTTCAGTCTGTAACCTTCACTCAGGTCTGTCTTGCTTCCCTTTCCCAACCATCCTAGGACAAAGGAGTTGGCTGAAATGTTTGAAATGCTTTGGCAGGTTAACCTCATGGAGTAGCCTTTACATTTAGAGAAGACTTTATGGGGCCCATTTACTTACCTGTCTGCCTGTTATACTGTTTATTTCTACTATCTTTTTGATTCCCCACCCCCTGAAGAAATTTCTCTAACTGCCATTAGGGGAAAGAGGTGATAACCACTCTGGCTACATAAAGCTGAAAAGGGGCATGGAAAGGGGACAACAGTCAAGGTTTACCTCCAAACTTTCTATACCCTGTTCTGAATTATGAATTTAATTACAGATAACTTGGATAAATGTTAAGATCAAAAGAGATACACTTAATCCACAATAGCCTCAAAAATGAAATACCTAGGAATAAATCTAATCAAAGAGGTGAAAGATCTCTACAATGAAAACTATAGAACATTGAAGAAGGCCTCAGAAGATGGAAAAACTTCCCATGCTCATGGATAGGCAGAATTAATATTGTTAAGTGATCCTGCTATCAAAAGCCATATATAGATTCAATGCAATCCCCATCAAAACACCAATGACATTCTTCACAGAACTAGGAAAAATAGTCCTAAAATTCATTGAGAAATATAAAACACCCAAAATAGCAGCAATTTTAAGCAAAACAAAACAACAACAACAACAACAACAACAAAAAAAAACCATGCTGGAGGCATCACAATACCAGATTTCAAATTATACTATGGAGGTTTAGTAACAGAAACTTCATGGTACCAGCATAAAAACAGGCACATAGACCAATGGTAAAGAATAAAAATCACAAAGACAAACCCACACAGATACAGTCGTCTGATATTTAACAAAGCTGCCACAATGTATTTAGGAGAAAAGACAGTCTTTTTTAACAAATTGTGCTGGGAAAACTGGTTTTCCATATGTAGAAGAATGAAACCAGACCTGTATCTCTCACTCAGCACAAAAATCAAGTCAAAACGGATCAAAGATTTGGTGTCAACATACCTTATATACAATCAGAGATATGATAAATTATAGTATAACGGTGTATTAAGAATTGTAATGCAAAAATAAATAAATAGATCAAAGATCTTGGATTTAGACCAGAAACTATGCAACTCCTAGAAGAAAAATAGGGTCAACATGCCAGCTTTTAGGCACAGGCAATGACTTTTTCAATAGCACCCCTAAAGCTTAGGAAATAATGCTAAGTGTTAATAAATGGGACTGCATCAAATTCAAAAGCTTCTGTATGGCAAAGGAATCAATTAGGAATGTGAAGAGAGAACCCACAGAATAAGAAAAAGTATTTGGATATGTCAAGAGCATTGTAATGTTTTGAGCAAATAAAAAAATAAAAAAGAAAAGAAAAAGTATTTGCTTGCTACTCTTCTGACAAAGGATGAATATATAGAATATATAAAGAGCTAAAAAAAGATTTCACTAAGGGCTGGGGATGTGGCTCAAACGGTAGTGCGCTCGCCTGGCATGCGTGCAGCCTGGGTTGGATCCTCAGCACCACATACAAACAAAGATGTTGTGTCTGCCGAAAACTAAAAAATAAATATTAAAAAATCTCTCTCTCTCTCTCTCTCTCTCTCAAAAAAATTTAACCAAAAAGTCAAATAACCCAGTTAATAAATGGGCAAATTAACTAAACATACAATTCTCAAAAGAAGAAATACAAATGGTGGACAAATACATTAAAAAAATGTTCAACAGGGCTGGGATTGTAGCTCAGTGGTAGAGTATTTGCCTAGCATGCGTGAGGCACTAGATTCGATTCTCAGCACCACATAAAAATAAATAAATAAAATAAAGGTGCATCAACAACTCCAAATACATATAAAAATGTTCAAAATCATTAGCAATTGGGGAAATGAAAATCAAATACATACTAAGATTTCATCTTACACCAGTCAGAATGGCAGTCATCAAGAATATAAGTAATAATAAATGCTGGAGAGGATGTGGAAAAAAAGGAACATTTTTATACTGTTGGTGTGTCTGTAAATTAGTCTAACCACTATGGAAATAAATATGGAGGCTCCTTAAAAGACTAGGCATGACCCAACTAAACTACTTCTAAGCATTTACCCTGAAGAATTTAAGTCATTTTACTATAGCGATACATGAATAAACATGTTTATAGTTGTGAAATTCACAATAGCCAAATTATGGAACAAGCCTAGGTTTATATCAATATATAAATGGCTAAAATCTGATATGTATATACAATGGAGTTTTATTTAGCCATAAAAAGATATAAAATGACATTTGCAGAAAAATGGATGGACTTGGAAACCATAATCTTAAGTGAAATAAGTCAAACTCAGAAAGTTAAGGGTTGCATGTTTTCTCTCATATGTGGAAGCTAGAGGGGAAAAATGAAAAAAGAGTTTGAGGTAGATCTATTAAAAATCAAAGAGAGGGGCTAGGATTGTGGCTCAGCAGTAGTGCGCTTGCCTAGCATGCATGAGGCACTGGGTTAGATTCTTAGTACCACATACAAATAAATAAAAATAAAGGTCTATCAACAACTAAAAAAATATTTTTAAAAAATCAAAGGGAAATCAGTTGACAAAAGGGATCAAGGGGTCGAAGGGAAGGATGCAGGGCAGAAATGCTGGCAAGTGATCTTGGTCAAATTATATTGTTATATTGTGTGCATATACAAATATGTAACAACAAACCCCATCAATATGCACAACTATAATGTGCCAATAAAATATGTAAAAAAGTAAAAATTGGTGGGAAAAAGATACAATTTAGAAAATTACTTGTTTTATTTGGTTTTGTAAACATTAATATTCTAAACTCTAGGCTAGATTTTCCAGAGGGAAAATTTTTTTGAATGTACTCCTTTTTTTGAATTTACTCCTTTTTTTTTGGAAAGTACTCCTTTCAATCAACTTAAAAGACAGTATATTCACATGATTCCCATACCAGGTCCATTGCCTGAGGGACAGAATTTCATGTCATGCATCATCATCATTAACAACATCATTTTTACCAAGAGTGCTTCTTGAGGAGTGAATACCCACAAGGGAGTATAAAATGATCAGTGCCTAGGCTGTGATGGCCCATTATCTACATAAATGGTCATTGGTTTTATACAAGGTTTCTCAAATTTTTTTCCACTTTCATCTCCATTACAAAGACCTAAATATTTCTAATTACAACCCCATCCAAAGAAAATGAAATGTTTAATACCAAAGACATAGTTTATATCTATGTAACTGTGATTGTGTTAGAGGGCTACAGACCATGATATTACCTAAGATCTCACCTCCAAGAACCAGTTCATCCCCTTGGGGACAATTTTGCCTGCACTGAGAATGCATAGTATATTATGATGAAGGCAAAAATTTCAAGTCCATTACCCTGGCTCTTTATGTGTAAAGTTGGAATACTTTCTTGCCCTCTATTAGCCTGCCCTTGGTCATATGCAAATGGGGACTCATGATACCTTATTTAAAAGTGATGACGTTGACCTAAACCAAGAACACAACTGCCATAGAAACCACCAGGAAATGTAGCATCAACACTTTGGGCCATTTCTTTGTTGGAAAATGATTTTTCTGGGGGAACTGTGTTAAGGGAATATCATCAAAGCATATTTTATGAACGTATTTTATTCAGTCAAATGATTGTGGACAGTTTCTTAGTTTATTCCACAGAGGGTTAACTGCTTTACATGGCTGTGAATTTTAAACGCTCACCCTCAGAAGGCTAGCTCATCTGCAAGATCCCTAACATACTCTCCTGGGTCTCTGATAGTACTCCCCTATACACACTCTCTCACCCTCTCTTTCCCATGCCATTGTGTCTTTAATAAGGCTAAGAAAATTCTAAACAACAAAGACAGACTTTGCTGCACCAAAAACCGCCAGTGTCCTGACAATTGCCTAATTCCTCTAAGAAGTAAGTTTTCTCAATCTTCATCCTAAAAGGTGTTTTCTTTCACCAAAGGGGGAAGGTAGGAATACCTGTACAGGAATATTTCTAGTGACAAGGAAAAGCCAGAGCATTGTGGTTGCCACAGAAACTTGACATCAATATGGTGAGAGTGAAACTTTTTGATAGAGACCAACAAATGTGGCCTAGCAAGAAGAATAGAGACCCTTCTCTAGGTGTTTGGCCTCAGCTAATTATGTGGATGCTCTGTAGTTGGGCTGAACCTCCCTGTGGTGTGTGGAGATGAAGGGATTCCTGATCCAAGTCACCTCTTTCTCACTGTGGGACTCAATGCCCAGGCTGTCTGGTGATGCAAAGAGATGTGTAACTGTCAGCCCCAAGAATTGTAGTCTCCTGTTCTTTATAGCCTCTTCTAGAGCGGGCTACTGAACCGGGGTCACTCAGGTAAATTTGAGGTGACATGAAATGACCACGTAGACATGGAAATACTTTTTCTGGGCATCAGGACAGCTTCCCTGGTTCCCAGCTTCAAGCTCCCACAAAGGCAGCAAGAGAAAAACACAAGAGGGTGGTGAGAGACAGAAAGGGCATGCTCTGAGGCTCCACTTTTATTACTGGGGAAAGCTGTTCCATGAAACATTCTATCCAAAATAGGGCCACGGTTTAGAATTACAACAAACAGGTGGGTGTAATTCAACCCCATTGGGTGACGCCCACTGCCAAAGCTGCACCTTTCTTATCCAAGCAGAGGCAAGTCCACTTGCATTGCAGTGTGCAATACCAGTCTAGTACCTCTTTACTCAGGACTTAAAGGTATGTGTATACCTTCTGTTCAGGGTGATCCCAAGCACTGCTCCAGGGTGTCTGAATCTACTTTCTGATAAAGACAGGGGTGTAGGCAATAAGATAGATTATTGAGTGTAAGAGAAAGGGAGAAAGCATGTGTGTTGTGTATGTGTGTGTGTATGCATGCATGCATGTGTGTGAGTTCTGTTCAGTTCTAGCATACCTTAAGAACAAAGTCAGTGGTGGTTCAGCCCTGTAATCCCAGTGGCTTAGAAGGCTGAGGCACGAAAATCACTAGTTCAAAGCCAGCCTCATCAACTTAGTGAGGCCTTGAGCAACTCAGCAAGACCCTGTCTCCAAATAAAATACAAAAAAGGGCTGGGCATGTGGCTTAGTGATTAAGTGCCCCCAAGTTCAATCCCTGGAACAACAACAACAACAACAACAAAAAAAAAAACAAGTCAGGATTACTGCTTCTTTTTATCAGCTTTCCTTGGTTAAAATGGTTTCTATGGTGACTTAGTGACTATTGTGGATTTTGATGAGGATTGAGCAACCACTTATGATTCTTGCCTGAATTATTACTATGACAGCTATCAGATGTTGCTTTTCTAATTCTTTTATTCCTTTTAGAATTATCAGTTGTCATTTGGGTGTAGGATAGAGCTTTCTTTTCTTGTTTGTATGCTTATTCATATATTATATCAGTATAACTCATAGTTGGCATTTAAGGAAAAGTCATAGCTTTCCCTCCTCTTTTATTTATTAATGTATTAATTAATACTTATATAAATATGACTCAGAGATTTCCGTTTTTTCAAAGGGCTACCCTCTATTCTATCATTATATACATTGGTGCTCAAATTGTTCCCAATTTGACCAGTGGGAGCTCCTTCAAGTCGGCTTTTGAGTTCACTTGACACATCCATAGAATTTCTTGAAGTTACTATGTTACCTGAACCTGACCAGCTCTCCATATGTAGAAAGGAAGTCATGATGCCCACGTTGTTACCTAAACATAATGCATGTATCTTCTAGTACACTCTCAATAAATATTAACAATCCATTCTCACTTTACTTCCTTCATAATGTCAATGCAATGCCTCTCTTATTTACATAATAACATGACTACAGAGAGAATATTTACAAATCTAATAGCAAACTGATCTAAACCCATATTTCCATTATGCTTAACCTTCAGTGTCACAGTTGTGTATGGGAGGTTTATGATATGGAGCTGGGGAGAGGAAAAACATCCTTGCATAGCTTTCAATTAGTTCAGTGGGGACAGACATTCCTTATATTCCATGTCCTTTCCCACCCTCTTAATTTCCTCTCTATTCCATGTACTTTCTGGCCTAGCCAAGATCTAAAGAGGAAGTGAAACTTCTGGTAACACACACATGAGAAGAATCTAGATGTAAACTACACAAATGTCACTACATTCTTCACTCTATCTGTGAGTAAAATTCCATCAGAAGGCAGTAGCCCATTAGCACACTGCAAGAACACAGTGTAAGCTACAATGAAAGTCTTATTTTCTACAAGGTAATGACCTCCTCACTAAACCACATAATTTTTGTTTTTTTATGCTGAGTTTCCAACTTTTAGGTTTAATTTGGACTCAACTTTCCTGAAGTGGAGTCCATTTGAGATCATACACCATGGTGTGGGCCCCAACATCCATGCTGTTCCTCATGAACATCTCCAGTTATACAGGCTTAGAGAATGATGAAAGGAAGTTTAGAATGCACATATAGAATTGTATTGTCAATGCCTGGCACACATTAGACATCCACTACAAATTTAATAAGTTAGATGTGGTGTAAGTGTGTGCAAGATATGAAACTATGTGAATGTTCTTTCAGAATTTTAACATGACTTTTTCAGAGTTGAGGTTACAGAGTTGTGGTTACTGATTCATTGTTTGCTTTGAGGAAGTTTTGTTTCTTCTCTTTAAAAAGTTTTGTGTTTTCTACAAGATACTAACAACAAAAACTGGAAGTGAATAACAGAAAGATAAGTAGAGTAGAGGTAAGGGAGAGGAACAGAAGAAAGGGGGACATACTGGGAGGTGAATTAAAGTAAGTTACATTTCATGTTTTTATAATTATGTCAAAATTAATCATAATGTTATGTGTAACTATGAAGAACCAATTTTTTTTTCAAAAAATAATGCTTTCATTGTGACAAAAATAACCTATAGAAGATGGGGAAAAAATTCCACCTGGTGATCAAATGTAGAATTGCAGGTGTTAAAATACCTTGCTATATCTATGCTCACCCTAGGATCTTCAAGTTCAGTTTGAAGTTTGGGAGTCCAGTCCCATGTGAGCTAAAGAGAAAGCTTCATGAGTTACTGTATGAATGATTGGCATGTTGAGGCATAGAAACACACATTCACACAAAGAATTAATATAAAATAAATTATTTTGATCTGTTTCTTTTGCCCATAAAACAGTATACTATTAATATATTTCTGAAGTAATGGATATATGACCATCATATTTTTAAAGAGCTTATAAACTTATTGTCTTGTTTTCAACACTATATAAAATAGTTTTCCTAGTCAATATACTGCAGAAAGGAAAATGTATAAAATAATTATATCCTCTGTATATATCACCAACATGTACAATTTGAATTATCATCACAGAAATCTTTTTTGTTATTTTCACACAATTATTTATGAACATGTTTCTAAATCAATAAATGTATTTCAATGATATTTTGTAACTTGGTTCAAAGATTTTTCTGTTTTACAAAATTTTATTTCAATAACTTTCAGATCACCAGTTAATACTTTTTGTTTAACAAATACCAAGTAATAAATAAATATATATTTAGAAGCAGAAGTTATTGTCTGTCTCTCCCTTGTCCCACCTTCTTCCTATTTTAATACAAAGACAATCTGTTAATTTATCTGTTCCTATTCACCAGATTTGTAACACAATAACTTATATTTGGTGAAGTACATATCAATTCATCCATGCACATGCATATTATTTCCAAGAAATGGGATCATATTCTTCACTATATTTTAAATTTCTTTTTTCATTTAATATGATTCATTTTCATTTTATTTACTTCACTTGGTATTTTCCAAGGGTTTATTGGGGTTTATATTGCTTTGTATGGGTTTTATCTTTTTACATCATAGACTTTCATCATTAAAGTATTATGTACATCAAGGATACAAACACTCTGAGTATAGGTGGTTAATAATTTCCCCAGCTTTCCACACACATTCTAATTTTAATGTCTGCAGTGAACATGGTACTTTACAAGTTATAATTATTTTTAGTATTTGAAAAGTATTTTGATACATTGTTTCAAAAAGGACAACTAAAATTAATACTTTGAGAACTATCCAATGTCAGCTCATAAAACAGAAAGGGAATAATTTAGTCTTTTGGATAATTCCAGACTTCTAATTTAGGAGTCACAATTTATAAATTTATAAGTATTGATACCCCATGTCAAGTTACCTAACTTAATCTCTGCTTTCTGATCCCAAGTAATGGGATGATTATTGCTCCTGGACAAAATTATTAAGATTAGAATGAGTTGAAATGCATTTTTGTCAGGTTTTGTTGTTGTTGTTGTTGTTCCTCATACATAATTCAATTTGAAATGGGAAAGGGGTCCTTGCAGAGAACATGGTGAGAAAGGGACATGGTCTGCTCCAACTCCTCAGGGAACTCTGGGTCCCTCATACCTCAGGCAGGTGGGTGAGCTGAGGTCCCAGGGATAGGCCACGTTCTCTGTACTGAAGATGCCTGGAGCCCCCGCTGTGGGTGCACGCTGGCCAGACCCAGGCTGTGAAGCACCAGCAAGCCTCTCTCCCACCACCTGGATGACTTGATGACTTGATGGCAGCAGTGGCCTGTTGGAGGCTAGCAGGATGCCTGGTCTCCTGGCCCAACCCTCCTGGCCAGGGGGCCACCAGAATGCCACAGGGGCTTGGAGAGACAGAGAAGGCATGTGAATGCCAGGGAGTTACACCACACATTAGAGGCCAGAAAGCTTTGTTATAGCCCAACTTAGATTATGGCTCAACTCAGTAAGCACCCTATAAAATGTAGGATATTAACAGATAAGGCAAGGTAAGATAATAGGATAAGTAATGCTAAGTTATCCTGGCTATAAGTTACTTAAAGGAACTTAGCCTGAGTAACTCCACTTTGAAGTTCCACATTAGTGACCTAGATATAACCCCACTTATATAGCTTATTTTTTGTAAAAGTTGTTTTTGTACTAGATGTGTTCAGAAAAAGGATGTGACTATATGCTTTGGCTGGCTGATGGCAAACTTTAGCTTCTGTGTCCTGCTTGCTTGCCTGCACCTACATTTTCGAGGATGTGTTTTTTTTTCCCTTATAAACCCCACAGGACTTGGACCAGGTGCTGCTCCTGGCAGAGACAGTCTGGGTCCTGCAGGCAGCAGTCCCTGGCTGGCTAAATAAAGACTCCCCAGTTTGGACAAAATTCAGACTCAGAGCAGCTTTGGCCACACATTAGACATGGAGGCACACAGATCAGGGTCCTGGGGGGACCACCTGGCTCCCTGCTCCTTTAAGCAGCCCTAACCTTCTCCTCCCAAGAATGACAGAAAATGGCCTCAACCATCTTGGAAGGTGAGAGAAGCCTCGGAGATGAGGTGGAACTTTTAGCAGCTGACAGAGGAGGGGACTTTCAGTTAAGGGCCAACAGGATTACCTTAACTGTCAACCTGGGTCGATTAGCAACTGGCAGGGGGAACCTTAACTGTCCACCAGGGAACTGTAAAGAGCCAACAAGGGGAACCTTAACTGTCGATTAGGCTGACTAGCAAACCCTAACTGTCACTGGAGACAGTTAGTGGGCCACAGGGGGAACCTTAACTGTGGACTAGGGGACTGTTAACAGCCGACAGGGGGGATCTTAACTGTCAACTGGGGACAGTTAGCGGCAGACTGTTGCACTAATAAGCTGCATTATTTGGATCTAATTCTATTGCCTGTGGGTCACAATCCACTACAGCAGCATAATTCTCTTTCATGAGGTTGTTGCCTTCGTGTTTAATTGGTCAGCTTTCCCCACATCTTCAGGCACTGAGTTTGAGAGGGGTAGAATGCCATGCAGACAAGAGGATGCCAGATCACAGCTATGGGCATGGGACATCCGTAAGATGGGCTGTGGGTGCCTGGTCCTCAGGACTAGAGGTTGGCCGGGGATCCCAGCACTGGCCTCTGTTGCCACCTCTCAGCCCACCAGGCTGCATGCTGGGCCTGGGAACACTGGGACTCTCTGAATTCTTTACCTGTCATTTCCTCTACTGTGGTGTAAATACGATCAATCGTTGGTTGGTTGTGGGCTACTGGGGATGAATTGTTCCCTTGATATTTGATATTGTTTAAATTTCTATTCATTAACTGGGATGATCTCTTCTTTTATGCAAGGGAGTTTTTAGTGAGCTTCTTTGACTTTAGTACGTGGCCCAGGCTAGGAGAGTATTTGTGTATCGATATCCTGATTTAAAGTGTACCCACTGCTGTGCCCAGTATCCAACACAACGTGAGAAAAGATAACTAAATCATATTAACTGCAATCATTTCAAAACCAAACCATGTACTAATAAACCTTAGGAAAATGACTTAATGAAAATGTCCTCTAATCCAGTTATAAAATAGAAGTAATGTTGTTGAATAGGTTGATAAATTAGTCATTAAAGATAGTGAGATTTGGCTGGGGATATAGCTCAGTTGGTAGAGTGCTTGCCTTGCATGCACAAAGCCCTGGGTTCAATCACCAGCAGCACACACACACACACACACACACACACACACACACACACACACGAGATTACTATTAAACTTATAGGAGTTGAAAATGGAAAGAAGAAATGGACAGATAGATGAAAGAAGAAAGGAAAGAAAAAATAATAAAAGTAAAATAAGAGGAAGAAAAATGGGTAACATTGAGACAGGAGCAGAGGAAATGGAACAGGGATTATTTAGTGAGTTTCTTTCTCTTAAGTGCCTCAGGCTGGGAGACTAAGTATTGATACTCCCACTCAACATGGATCTGCTGCTATGGCCAGTATTCAGCACCACTTTGAGGAAGATACTAAGCCTTCTTAACTGCAATCACTATAGAGCAAAACCATCTACTAATAAACCTTAGGGTAAAAACCTGTTGAAAACATTCTCCACAATTCCTCTAATCCAATTATAAAATATCAGGAATGTTCCTAAATAGGCTGAAAAGTTACTTATTACACTAGTGAAATTACTGTGAGACTATACAGGAGTTGAAAAGACAAAAAATGGAAAGACAAAAATAAGAAATGTTAAAAGGGAGAAAAATAATGCACACTAGGATGAAAAGAAGAAAAATGGGGTGGCGATTTGGGACAGGGGCAGGTAAGGCAAGGGGGAAAAGAAAGACTAGGAGGAACAAGTGTAAACCTGAGCTAGGAGAGGAAAGATAGAATGATTCCAATTAATGCTTTAAAATATTGGAGGAAATACAGTTAATTGGGTTGAGGACTGCAGTATTGAATACTAAGAGAACACCTATTGATTCAACACAAAAATAATATCTCTAAGATCAAAACTCATACCAGCCAGAGGCTGGGCTTGTGGCTTAGTGGTAGAGTCCTTGCCTCGTCCATGTGAGACACTGGGTTCGATCCTCAGCACCACATAAAAATTAAACAAAATGAAGTTATTGTGTCAATCTACAATTTTAAAAAAATTAAAAAAAAAACCTGATACCAGCCAGGCACAGTGGCATATTCCTGTAATCCCAGTGGCTAGGGAGGCTGAGACAGGAAGATCACAAGTTCAAAGCCAGCCTCAACAAAAGTAAGGCACTAAGCAACTCAGTGAGACCCTGTCTGTAAATAAAGTACAAATTAGGGCCGGCATGTAGCTCAGTGGTCGATGCCCCTGGGTTCAATCTCCAGTACTCCCCCCTCCCCCACCCCCACCCCCCAAAAAACACTGATACCAGAACTGTTTATGATATTCCATGCTGAGTTATTTGAGGTCATGATATTTGTTATTGACTCCTCCTGATTTGTGTTTCATCAAGAATTGGGACCTTTAGAAGATACCTACTGCTCCTTGAGTTTACCCCTAATTTTCCCTGGATGTGGAGGTAGTGATCATACCAGCATACCACCGGTAAAATTCACGGAGGACTCTCCAATCTGTGGTCATTCTAGGCATCTACTCGCTTTTTGAGGGGTCAGAGGAAACAGTCCCTAATTGTGACTTGGAAACAAGCTCAGTCCCTGTTAGAGGGTGTAGCCTTTGTGCCCTCATGAAGAAAAGTCAATATACCCAGCACTATTACACTCCAGTGTGAGTCCCCCTGTGTGTATTTTGGAAATTGCAGGGTGTGGTCGTCTAAAGTAGAGTATGGTGGTCCACTGAAGTGGCACTGGGTGACACGTGGGAAGTGCAGTGCTTCAGTTCTGACTGGAATGGGCAGGTTGCATGTCAGTGGGGTCACTGTTCAGGGACTACCATAACATGCAAATAAAAAATCATGTCCACAAAGAAATATTCCATTAGGAAAAGTGTGGAGAGGAGTGAGAAGGTCAAGATTCCGTTCAGGGTATATATTCAAGAGCTGTGTGTCATTTGTGATGAGACAACTCTCTGAGACAGTATGAAAACCCCGTGCGTGTAAAAATGATTTAAAAATAAATTGTTATGGAGTTTGGGCAGAGAGTGTGGTGAGAAGGGGACCATGGACTATTGCACCTCTTCAGGTTCCTCTGGGTCCCTCAGAGTCAGGCAGGTGGGTGAGCTGGGATCCTGGGGCCAGGCCAGGTCCTCTGCCCTCCAGATGCCTGGAACCCCCACTGCGGCTGTGCACTGACCAGGCCCAGGCTGTGAAGCACCAGTGAGCCTCTCCCACCACGTGGAGGGGCCTGTTGGAGTCTAGGACACAGCGAGATGCCTGGTCTCCTGGCCTAACCCTGCCCTGGCCAGGGGGCTACCAGAATGCCACAGGGACTTAGAAGACCCGAGAAGGCGTGTAGAGGCCACAAAGCTTGGCCACGCACTAGTCATAGGGGCACATGGATCAGGGCCCTGGTGGGACCACCTGGCTCTCTGCCCATTTAAGCAGCCCTAACCTTTTCCTCCCAATGCCAATGGACAATGGCCTCAACCATCCTGGAAGGTGATAGAAGCCTCGGACATTAGGTGGAACTTTTAGAGGCTGAGGGCAGGGAGGGGTGCGGGGCTTGACTTTTGGTTAAGGGCCTACAAGGGGAACCTTAACTGTGGACTGGCGAGGGTTAACGGCCGACAAGGTCACCTTAACTGTCAGCTAGGGGACTGTTAATGACCAACAGGGGGACATTAACTGTGGAGTAGAAGACTGTTAGTGACCAACAGAGGGACATTAACTGTCCACTAAGGGACAGTTAATGGCCAACAGGACACCTTAACTGTCGACTGGGGATGGTCAGCGGCCCACAGGGGGAAACTTAATCGTCCACTCTGCCCACCCCCCACAGGCCCCTGCCCTGACGCTTTGAAAGAAGTCTTCTGCTACATCTGGACATTCTAGATGTAAAGAGGTTACTGACTATGATAAAGTAGAGCTAGAAAATAACTAGTCTTGTAAATTCCCACTTGTTTAAAAAATTGGAAAAGAAATGTCTTCTGGAAGTGATTTTGAAATGGAGTTGTGAGACCACTCATGCATGTTTTTTCAAGTGCAATAGAGGAATAAAGAAGATGACCGTGAGAGGAAAGAGAAGGTGGTCCTGTTCCAGACTTGTTATATGTAAAAGACATTTTTCCTATTATAACCACTTCTTTGCCAAAATTTTTTGTTGCTTGTATTCCTGATGATCTAGTTTTAAATTGCATTTCTCTAATTGCTAGAGATGTTGAACTTTTTTATATATTTGTTGACTGATCTTATTTCTTCTTCTGTGAAGTGCCCATTTATTCATTGAGTTATTTGCTTTGTTGCTGATAAGTTTTTTTAGTTTTAAAAATATATTTTGAAGATTACTGCTCTATCTGAGACATACAGGTGGCATAGATTTTCTACCATTCTGTAGGCTATCTCTTCATGCTTGATTTATTCCTTTGTTGTGAAGAAGCTTGAGAAAAGAATTTCTAAATTTAAAAAACATTAAGAATTGGGTGAAAACTTTAAAGAAAGTATTTCACACTATACATATGATATTTAGTTTGCCTTCATGGTTTGGAGAAACACTAAAAAAAGTGCACCCTAATAAACAAAATGGTTGGCACATAATTTCAATAGAACTGTCACAGAAATATATATGAATAATAAGCATGTTAAAATATCCAAAACTAGGCCAGGTGTGGTGGAGCATGTCTGTAATCCCAGATGCTTGGGAGGCTGAGATAGGAGGATCACGAGTTCAAAGCCAGCCTCAGCGAAAGCAAGGCACTAGGAGGGAAGGGGACATGGGGGATAGGAAAGATGGTAGAATGAGATGGACATCATTACCCTAGGTACATATATGACTGCACATATGGTGCGACGCTACATCCAAAGAAATGAAAAGTTGTGCTGCAATTGTGTAAAATGAATCAAAATGCATTTCATTTATAGCTAGAATAAATAAATATATAAAAGTTAAAAAAAATTTGAAAAGGAAGGCACTAAGCAACTTAATGAGACCCTGTCTCTCATTAAAATACAAAATAGGGCTGGGTTGTGGCTCAGTGGTCAAGTGCCCCTGAGTTTAATCCCCAGAACCCCCTCCAAAAATCCAAAACTAATATGATGCGACATTTAAGAATCCTGAGAATATATATTAAAGTGAAAAACAAAAATTGCAACAGAAAATGAGTCCTGCAATTATATCTTTGGAAAAGACTGTGTGTTGGTGTATATGTTCATACATACCTCACCCAAAATGACATGTCTGGAGAGTATGCACTGCTTTATTGACAACAAATCTTTTTGAGTCGGGACACAAGAGTTTGGCCAATGACAGATGCAAGTTAAGTTCAATTCATGAATATACTTTTATATATAGTTTGAAATTTTGTATTCATGAAAACTATTTTGATAAAATATTGAGAACAGCAAAAAGTAAAGGTCTTACATGTTCCTTATTTTGGAAAAGCATTTAGATTTAATTTCCTGGGGAAATAAGTAGATTTTTAAAAATTAATCAGGTGTGTGTGTGTGTGTGTGTGTGTGTGTGTAGCTCCTCTAGCTCCACCATGTCTAGTATGGCTCACATTGGCTACCTTCTCATCAGTTCATACCAGAACTGGTTTCTCAACTCTCAACTGCCTTAGAGATCTCCAAAAATGTGTTTTTAAAAATAACTTAGAAAAATGAGAGATACAGAAAGATCTCTTTACATAAGTGAAAAATTCCACAAAATTCTGCTTGATTCCATTAAATTAAGTGCCCAACATCCATTCACCATGCCCACTATTTAGCCCCTGATCTACTATTAGAACTGCAATCTTGGTTCTGTCTATTACAGTTTTCTTCTTCTCTTCCCCCTCTTCCTCCTCCTTCACCTCCTCCTCTTCTTTTCCTTTTCCTCCTGTTTCTCCTCCTCCTCCTCCTCCTCCTCCTCCTCCTCCTTTTTCTACTGGGGACTGAACTCAGGGTCACTTTACTACTGAGCTATGTCCCCAGACTTCTCTTATTTTGACATAGAGTCTCACTAAGTTGCTTAGGGCCTCCCTAATTTGCTGAGTCTGGCCTTGAACTTTATATCCTTCTACCACACCCTCCCAAGTTGCTGGTATTACAGGCTTATGCATTATGCTTTTT
Source organism: Marmota monax (assembly GCF_021218885.2). Classification (NCBI taxonomy): domain Eukaryota; kingdom Metazoa; phylum Chordata; class Mammalia; order Rodentia; family Sciuridae; genus Marmota; species Marmota monax. Next base: position 3,770,207 of record NW_026694774.1, on the reverse strand, counting down.
TCATGAAAGAAAATGAGTACAGTTTGGAAAGAATAAAAAAATGTTATGAAATAGCTTGCTTACTATGATACCAGTTCTGTTTGGAAAAAAAATATACATGAATTCAAACAATTAAATTTGCTGTCATTTTAAAATATACATTTCATCCATTAATTTCTCTCTTCCAACCCTCATTGTATGTTGAGGTGTCCTCATTGTAGAGGGGTCCCTTGCAGAGATAAGGCTTTATCCTCTATTACCCTACTACATTCCAGCTTCCCAGACCTTCTCCCATCTTCTCAGTCACCCCTTCTCCAGAATACTATGGAAAAGGTTTCCCAGACCCTGCATAGATGCCCTCATAGTCTCTCAGTCACCCTTCTACAGACCTGTAATGACCACCTGCTACAACTAAAGTGCACTGGAGCTAATATTTCATCCCCTGTATGTTCTACGATGTGTATTTACGCTCAAATTTTACACCTATCAATTTCTTTTAAATAGAATCAGAATCATTCTGTACTTAGATTCATAATCTGGGTTGTAAGTGAGATTTTTTTTTCCTCCTTGCATGTACCTCTTTATTGTAGAGGTTTGATAATTGAGGTACATTGGTGCCACCTTGTGAGAGAATACTGAACTACAGCTTGAACATTGCAGAGGAGGACATTACCCAAGCTTACCCTTGCAGAGCTTTCTGGAAATCTAGGTAGAAAAGGGTATTACAAGGATACAGATAGAGCACACCTGTAATACCCATGGCTTGGGAGGCTGAGAAAGGAGGATAGCAAGTTCCAGGCCAGCCTCAGAAATTTATGGAAGCCTAAGCAACTTAGCAAGACCCCATCTCAAAAGAAATAAATAAATAAACTAATTAATTAATTAATTAAAATGGGCTGGGAGATATGGCTTAGTGGTTGAATGCCCTGGATCCCTGGTTTCAATCCCTAGTACCAATTGGCAATCAATTAATCAACACACACACACACACAGAGATGGACTCCAGACATAAAGTACAGCCTCTTATTATGCTGAAGAGAAAGCTGTGTGGGCACTAAAAAGACACCTTTTAAAATGTTTTTATGCTTTGAGATTTCTGAATAAATAGCTACAGACCCATACCAGCAAAAACTTATCTTGGCTACTTGTCATATTTGATGTTTTAATTCTATATTTTGCATTGTTTAGCTGATATTCTCTGTACAAGAAACTCTCCCTCCTCAATTGTAAATTAATATTTTTGCATAGGAAATTTAGGTTGAATGTTTAATTATTTATTTTGCAATATTTCTACTTTTAAAATAATCAATTCTTTCCTTAAGTCCTCCAAAGAAAAGTAATGAATCAATTTAAAAAAAATTAGTGTATCTTCACTAGCTCTGGATATTTGTACAGTTGTTGCATTTTAATCTAGTCCAATCACTTCATTTGACATTCAAATCACTTTGTCTTTGTGAAGTGGAAGTCTCTTTAGCTTGGTCGTTTTGACATGCCTTCTGGTATGATAGTTTGATCCAGATTTATGTGGTACATTCCTTACTCCAGACCTGTGATCAACCACTTCAGGGAACTTTGTTTCTTTTAGTGGGAAATGTTTCCAGAGTATTCAAACTGGAGACTAGAGTTGCTCATTATTAATGCATTGATCACTTTTTTCTCCCTTTAATTGAATGGATCTAGAAAATATATATTGTGTTCTTTTAAGAGAATATGCATGATTGGCTTCCATCCTGAGTTGCTCCTCCAATCCCTTATTAGGTAATAATGTTTATCAATCTACTTTAAACTTCCAATTTTAAAATACATACACATACAATATTTACATTAGTTTTCTCATCTTTCATAGATAAAATCTGGCATATTTCAGATTGTGTAGTCTTAATTGCATTACAGATGCAAGTATTCTATCTCTACATATCCAGTAAGTAGCCACTAGCTATTTGTTGATATTGAGCTCTTGCAATGTGGTAAGTGCAACTGAAGAACTGAAGTTTTAATTTCATCTAAGTTCAATCAACTGAAATTTAAATAGCCACATGTGGTTAGTGTCTACTATATCAGACAGCAACAACCTGAAATATTTTTCTGCACCTTGCTTTCTTCACATAACAATATATCCTGGAGATCCCTACATTGTAGCAGAGAGAGGACATTCTCATTGCTTAGTATACTTACATAGTATGTTAGGATGTAGAGGTACCCTATATTAGTTAACTAATTCCTATGGTGAGCATATATCTAATTTCTAGCCTCAGGCTGTTAGGAGTTGTTCTATCAGGAAAGACCTGGTGCTTGTTTTTGTTGTTGTTTCAAATTGTATCTTTGAGATAGATTTCTTAGAAGAGAGATCATTGGTTCCAAGAGAAAATTCCTGTGTGTCATAAAAGAGACTTGAACCAGCATCTGAAAATATAAAAGCAAAAAGTGAACTTTATTCCTATATTTTCACTCTTTTATTCTACCTGCTTTTTGGTCTGTTATTTTCTTCCTAATATGAAATAGGTGAAGGGATTTCTAACTAAGCCCCAGGAACATAAATAGCACAAAAGAACAAATAATAATAATAGGTCAATTAGAAGACGGTAGTCATATACCTCTACTCCAGTTGCCAGATCTTTCAACTGGTCACAGATCCCTAAACTTGGTTGGCATCAGTACTCACCCAGAAGGAGTAACTCAATATAGGAGTTTAGGATGTGAACATTGGGGTGAGAAGGACTTAGATTTGACTCTGGAAACCATTACTACTGCTTACATGTTCTACAGCAAGTAATTTACCAATCTTATGTCCTATAATTTTTGGTGCCTTTTATTATTGTTTATTTCATTATTAGTGTTTCACCACCCATCTAAAGGGTAAATCTATCAGAGTTGGGATTATACTGCAGGTGTTAACAATGTTCTAGGAAACTTTTATTTTATAACAAGTATATTTAACACACGGTTAAAGGAGTCTATAGAAAGCGTTTGAGAAGACCCAGGTGTGAAATGTTATTTTATACACTATAGATATGTCATTTCCAATTTGATGAATTGGAACTGGATCAACTAGTAAAATGTTCATTAAAAGGCAAAGTTAGACAGTATCTTTTATGTTGCCAATTTATCAGAGTGATTTATCTATGAGTTGGTATTTTTAATAAACAAAATTAAACATAATCAAAATTCAGGGTGCTAAAATGTCCATACGATTAAGATAGCTTTATGAACTGAATCTGTAATGCATATATACACATTTGTGTACACATCCATGCACAAAAATGCCAGTGGAATGACATAGAATAATGTTGGTGGGTATTGATATTTTTACTTGCTGTGCTTGGCTCAGTATTAAACATATGCCAAGATGAATATGATATTGATAAGAAAAAAGCTGTATACCCTAAAAATTTGCTGGTTATGAGATATTTCAGATAAAAGCAAACAGTTAAACAATTAACCCAGGTTAAATAAAACCTTTATTCCTCCCTGATTGTACCCACTTCCTTCTCTTCTATGCATAATAGCTACCGAGAATGAAAGGTTTATCATTCCCATGCATTGCTTTATCCTTTTATTCCATATGATAGCTTCTCTAAAAAATATAGTATTATTTTGAAATTTCATTTCTCACATTTCTAAGTTAACATGTGTATGTGTATGAGTATTTATATATTCATGTAAATGTACACACACACACAGATCCTGACACCCAATGAAGTGTTGTGAGGAGTTCAAGGAGAAAACTCAGTCAAGGTCCCAGCACAGTATTTTTTATTGATTAATTGGTCTATTTTTATTTGTTCTAATTAGTTATACATGACAGTAGAATGCATTTTGACACATCATACATAAATGGAGTATAAGATCTTGTTTGTCTTATTGCACATGATGTAGAGTTACACATGTCATGCAATCATATATGAACATAGAGTAGTAATGTCCAATTTGTTCTACTATCATTTCTATACCAATATCTCCTCCCCTCCCTTCACTCCCCTGTTTAGTCCAAAATACCTCTTTTTCCCCACCCCCCTTATTGTGAATTAGCATCTGCATATCAAAGAAAACATTCGACATTTGGTTCTTTAGGATGGGCTTATTTCGCTTAGCATAATATTCTTCATTTCCATCCATTTACCAGAAAATGCCATAATTTCCTTCTTCTTTAAGGTTAAGTAATATTCCATTGTGTATATATACCATAGTTTCTTTATTCATTCATCTGTTGAAGGGCACCTAGGTTGGTTCCATACCTATAGTGAATTGAGCTGCTATAAATATTGATGTGGCTGCATCACCATAGTGTGCTGATTTTAAGTTTTTTGGGTATAAACCTAGAAATGAGATAACTGGGTCAAATGGTTGCTCCATTCCAAGTTTTCTTGGGAATCTCCATATTGCTTTCCAGAGTGGTTGCACCAATTTGCAATCACACCAGCAATGTATGAGTGAAATTCTTTCCCCACATCCTCTCCAAAACTTTTTGTTGCTTATATTCTTTTTAAAAAATATTTATTTTTTAGTTATAGATGGACACAATATCTTTATTTTATTTTTATGTGGTGCTGAGGATCGAACCCAGTGCCTCACACATGGTAGGCGAGCGCTCTACCTCTCAGCCACAACCTCAGCCTCTGTTGCTTGTATTCTTGATGATTGTCATTCTGACTAGAGTGAGATGGAATCTCGGTGTAGTTTGATTTGCATTTCTCCAATTCCTAAAGATGTTGAACATTTTTTCATATATTGTGGATTGATTGTATTTCTTCTGCTGTGAAGCATCTGTTCAGTTCCTTTGCACATTTATTGATTTTTTTTTTTTTGGTGTTAATTTTTTGAGTTCTTTTTATATCTTGGAGATTAATGCTCATTCTGAGGTGAGCCAGCAAAGTATTTGATACATAATCCACAATGCCAGTGTTTCTGGTCCCAATTCTTTTCATCTTTAATAGGAATGTTATTTCTAAACTCAATTGTTTCTACTTTTATCTTTACCTATTCTTTTCATCTGTATTCTTTTAATTCCCATATTTTTGATATTTGGATTTAATATTTTAAATTATCCTCTTGCTCTAGCCAGATTCTGATATTTTGAGTATTTATCACTATTCTCACCAAATTCTTCAATTTTATCTACTTTTATATGGGGCAGATATTGTTTAACAGCTTTCAGTAGACTTGATTTTCATAGGTGTTCTATATTCATCTGAAAAGAACATGTATTTTCTAATAACAGGTTTCTCAATTCAGTATGTCTGAGTTTCACCCTTGAGATTATGTTGCTTAGGTCTTTTTTAAAATTACTAAATTTTTCTCAGCTTTAATATTTTGGATTAAGAGAAGTGTGTTAGAATCAATTATTATTCATGTGCTCATTTCTATTTCTTCTTGCACCTACTATGATTTTGCTCTATCAATATTTTTGCTGGGTGATTTGTGAAATGTAGCCTATAGTTTCATCAACTGTTGTTTAAGCTCTTTAAATTCATTTGGTCTCAATTATTGTCTCTAAATAATCAAGATTATAGTCCCTACTTTCTGTATTTTTGGCAATTGCTCAGTACATAAATTTTTTATTTTAAGATTTTTCACCTAACTGAATACATTTTATGTTCTTGAAAGAGGAAAATTTTGAATTTTGCTCCAATAGGCAGTACAAAAATGCTTTCTTTTTAATTGGTTAGTTGAGCCCATTTACCATTATTGATATGATCAATGTCATTGGACATTTTTGTTCAGTTCTGTTGTACTGTTGTAAACACAAGTATGTACAGTGGTTCACTATATCATGGGTTTTAACTGCTGACTTTTAAATTAGTATTTAGATTGGTTATTGCTTTGTTCTAGTGGTTACTTTTATATTCAATCCTTAACTGCCCTACTTAATATCTTTTTTCCAGAATTTTAAAATAGCTTTTATATTTAGAAATTAATAATGTGGCATTACAGAAAACAGAAAAACACAAGCAAAGAACAAATTCATCCAGTCATAGGCAGTTTAGTGGGACATGTCCTTCCAGTTTAGTTGAATGTGTCCCTCCAAGTTGTGTATATACACACCCAACATCCCATTTTATGTGATTGAGATTGTGCTTTTCCACACATCATGAATATTCACCAATTCAAAGCTACATGAGTATTTTTGATAGGTAAAATTCACTACACCAACTCAATCTGTTAAAAAAATGTAATTATGCCTTTCTTGGGGACAAAAATTTCACTGAAAACAGAAATGGCAACAGGCCTCTAAATAGTCATACTGGCAGAGTTATAACTAAAAAAAATTCATCCCCTTAATGCTCAATTTAAAATGAGATAAAGCAACAGAATATACCAAACACATTTCTAACAGGGTTAATTATCAGTTTTCTACTTCTAAAATATTAGCAAGAATACATGTTCCTTGTGAATTAAAGTAGTCCTGTAGTATAGCCAGAAGATGCACACACACATCAATGGTTCACACAAAATGTAAATCCTTGAGCACTTGCTACCATCTTTCCTTGTGTACTTCCTTCTGTCCCTCTGCTGCCAGCCTAATGAATAAGTCCTGATACACACTGCCCAGAGATAAAACAATTTCATGCCCAAGATGCATCTTTTCTATCAATTATAACAAAAAATATATTTACATGTTAGCTAGTTCACTAGCTCTACTTTTTATGATACACTGTCACCTCAGGACAGTGTATTGTGAAATAAAGTATGAACTTTGTGCACAATAAACACAAATATTTTACCAAAAATGCACATATAAATAAATATATGGCTATAATGTAAAGCTGTACTCTAGATATGGAAATACTAGCAAAGAGCTGCCCTTCCCCTCATCCTTCCTCTTCTCATTCCAGTGACTAAATTCGGGACTATCCCAGCTCCATGTAGTAAATCAAAAAGTTCATTCCCAGAAGACAGTTCTTCCTAAAAACTAACAAAAAGGTATTTATATAGGGATTATTTTGCTACTTCTAATATATTTTGGGCATTAGGACTTATCACTTAATACTCAGCAATGTTAACTATAATGCACATATAACAATGGCTAGATAATCTGAACTAATTTAAGGGGCACAGAATGCATCTTTATGCATATTTTCTCCTCCCCTCACCCAGTGAACCTTCAACATACTCTCCAAGATATCAAGTGTAACAATTCCATTCCACTAAATGGTAATCATTCCTACATGGTAACAAAAAATATTTAAAGGGCACTACTTTAGCCCTATACTTTTACCATGTGTTGTGCAGTTTTAAACATCTAGAAAGACTAGATGATTCCAACAAGGACTTAAGTTTCCCATACACACACAGTAGCACTGAATAACTGCACAAACTTGCTTAACAAAGGCTAGACTTCGAAGCAAAAACAAAATTAAAAAAAAAAGTTTTTAAAGGCTAGAATTTGAAAGTGTTTTCCAAACAGGAATATTCTGACCTAGAACCCTTCCCCTTCCCATCTCTTCTCAATCCAGAGATCAGATATATGCATCTGTAATGCTCAGAGATGGCTAAAAATCTCATATGAATTATAACATGGTATGCTAGTTTAGTAACTCTCCTTTTATTATACATTGGCAAATTATTTAATGTGTAGATGTAAATTAGGACTCATTTGCCCTTTATTTTTTTGTAAACCATTCAACAATGTCTTTATTATGTACAGGTGTTTGAAATTATTTCCTCAATATCTTCAGACCCAGGCAAAAATAATCATGCTGCTTAACATATTGAAAAATGCAAACATAATCACTGCCTAGAGAAGGGAAAACTTTCCCCAATACATGCTTATCCAGGAGGCCAATTCATCTGCTGACCTCCAAGAAAATAGAGATGGACATTCTAGACAGACTGTCCCCCAGCTGCACCCTCATTCACCACCATTTGATAACCCTTCTTCAGGCCTAAATCAGCAGCACATTTCTTGCCAACAATCATTAAATGTCCAAGAAGATTTTCATTGTCATCTTCTGCAGCAGAAATCTGGGCTATATGTTTCTTGGGTATCACCAGAAAATGTGTTGATGCTTGAGGGGAAGTGTCATGGAAAGCAAGAAAATGATTTTGGCAGGGATTTCCTTGCAGATGAGCTTCCTGAAGGTGGTGTTTCTGCCAGGTTGGGCGACCTGAGCCTTGGTGATTTCATCTGCCATCTTGGCCTCCCTCCCATAAGGTGGCTAGGGGAGCAATCAACAAGAGAGAGGAACCTGTGGAGCCAACAGGTTGCAGGTTCATTTGTCCTTTATATATACTATTTGCACAGCACAGTAAAACAAACTCATAGACATAAAGATAATGTTTAATCTTGCTTCACAGAAAACACATTAGTATAAAGCTCTTTACCTTTCTTTTCCTCCTTGCTCCCAAAACTAGCACAAACACTTGCATTGCTCAGAGAAGTGTTTTGATCTTTCCATTTCCAAAATACAATATTTCATCATGAATTTTATCAAAAAGTTGCCTACAAAATATTTAATTTACTACCTCTTTTTTTAGAAGTGCACATATTTTGTGTATGTCTAAACATCTAGAAAGACTAGACATTTCAAAAATGGATTTAAGTTTCCCAACTATCTTTATAGTAGTGTTGATAAACTAAGCACGTGTAACAATGGGTATATCTGAAAGCATCTTCAAGGTAGGATCTAGGTAGCACCTAGAATCCTTCATTACTTCCATTTCCTTCTCTCTTATGTCACATGTGATGCAGACACATGTGCCACTCCAATGTGATGCTTCAATTTCACTTCCAATAATTTTGTCATACAATGGCAATCTCTTTAATATCTATAGACTAAAATTTATAAAATCAGGTCTACTTTATTCCGTATATACACAATATTTATAGTACAGCAAAGTTAAATGGAATACACATAACACACAGGGCAATGGGTAAGCTAAAATTTTGTAGCACACTAATAAAACACCTTTTGCAACTTCTTCCTTTCTTCCTTCCTCAACCCACTGAACAAGTAAAGACAGTGTACTGTTCAGGGTGGTTTAACAATTCCAAACATAGTATTTCCCATCAGTTATTTAAAGCCATTTACCAAAAGTTTTATTCTATTACTTCTACTTATAAATATATCAAACACTCCTATATATATATATATATATATATATATATATATATATATATATATATATATCCTGGATATTCTACATAAGAATTTGTCTACTATGCACACACCACTGGTAAATAAAATCCCACACTTAGTAATGGTTATAATTTGAGGTATCATCTAACATGCCCATTTTGTACTTGAATCTTACCTCCTCACTTCTTCCCTCTACTCTCAGGCCAGTGAACAAGTACAGGCATATGTAATGCTTAGAGATGTTTGAAAAATTCATATCCAGAAGTCATGTACAGAGGACAAGCTTTCCTATGAATTTCAACATAAAATGTACAAAATGTGTTAATTTTCCTAACTACTTGGTCAGACACTGGCAACCTTTTTAACATCTACCAACTAGATGTTGAAAGATTGGGATTCATTTGTCCATTTGCACTATATGCATGGCAAAACAAAAGGTACACAACAAACAGGAGAATGGTGTCTAAAGATGTCCAAATATGAACACATTAACATATTAGTTTTTGCAATTGCTTCCCTCCCACCTCCTGCACATCACTGAACAAGTACAGATGGCACTATACTGCTCACAGAGGTAGTTTAACAGTTCCATTACCAAATGACAGTATTTCATATTAATTTTAAGAAAAAGATATTTACAAGGTGATATTTTACTACCTCTACATTTAACATACATCAGGCACTTCTCAACATCTTGATAGACTAAATGTTTCAAGTTTTCAGTTTGTCCACTATGTATACAAGTCTTGAATAAACTGCACAAATATAAAAATATTTCTAGTTTGAAAATGTCTTCAAAATATGAGCATCCTGGCCCTTCATAGACCCAGTGAGCTATAATGCTCAATTTTTCAGAAGACAACCATATCTAGGAATTTTAACTCAAGACATACAAAATTTGTTTTACTTATTCTACATTTGTCTTACACTGGAAACCTCTTTAACATCTGGAAAGACTACATGTAGATTATGACTCATTTGTCCTTCAGATGAACTATGTACACAGCAAAGTAAAACAAAATGTATAGACATAGCATCAGCGGTTACTCTTCCCTCATTATGAGCACACTGGTATGGCACTGCAGAGAACCAGCATACAATGTGTACTACTCAATAAGAGTTTGCCTTTCCACCCCCCGAAAAAAAAATTCATAAGAATTTTAACAAAAAGGAATGTACAAAATGTGTTCTATTTCACTACCTCTCCTTTTAACATGTATCAAGCACATTAGAAATCTAGAAAGACTAGATATTTCAAAAGAGCATTTAGCATTGTCAACTACACATACGGGAATGTGGAATAAAGACCACACACAAAGGAATAGTTATAATAGGAAAAATGTCTTTTACATATAACAAGTCTGGAACAGGACCACCTTCTCTTTCCTCTCACGGTCATCTTCTTTATTCCTCTATTGCACTTGAAAAAACATGCATGAGTGGTCTCACAACTCCATTTCAAAATCACTTCCAGAAGACATTTCTTTTCCAATTTTTTAAACAAGTGGGAATTTACAAGACTAGTTATTTTCTAGCTCTACTTTATCATAGTCAGTAACCTCTTTACATCTAGAATGTCCAGATGTAGCAGAAGACTTCTTTCAAAGCGTCAGGGCAGGGGCCTGTGGGGGGTGGGCAGAGTGGACGATTAAGTTTCCCCCTGTGGGCCGCTGACCATCCCCAGTCGACAGTTAAGGTGTCCTGTTGGCCATTAACTGTCCCTTAGTGGACAGTTAATGTCCCTCTGTTGGTCACTAACAGTCTTCTACTCCACAGTTAATGTCCCCCTGTTGGTCATTAACAGTCCCCTAGCTGACAGTTAAGGTGACCTTGTCGGCCGTTAACCCTCGCCAGTCCACAGTTAAGGTTCCCCTTGTAGGCCCTTAACCAAAAGTCAAGCCCCGCACCCCTCCCTGCCCTCAGCCTCTAAAAGTTCCACCTAATGTCCGAGGCTTCTATCACCTTCCAGGATGGTTGAGGCCATTGTCCATTGGCATTGGGAGGAAAAGGTTAGGGCTGCTTGAATGGGCAGAGAGCCAGGTGGTCCCACCAGGGCCCTGATCCATGTGCCCCTATGACTAGTGCGTGGCCAAGCTTTGTGGCCTCTACACGCCTTCTCGGGTCTTCTAAGTCCCTGTGGCATTCTGGTAGCCCCCTGGCCAGGGCAGGGTTAGGCCAGGAGACCAGGCATCTCGCTGTGTCCTAGACTCCAACAGGCCCCTCCACGTGGTGGGAGAGGCTCACTGGTGCTTCACAGCCTGGGCCTGGTCAGTGCACAGCCGCAGTGGGGGTTCCAGGCATCTGGAGGGCAGAGGACCTGGCCTGGCCCCAGGATCCCAGCTCACCCACCTGCCTGACTCTGAGGGACCCAGAGGAACCTGAAGAGGTGCAATAGTCCATGGTCCCCTTCTCACCACACTCTCTGCCCAAACTCCATAACAATTTATTTTTAAATCATTTTTACACGCACGGGGTTTTCATACTGTCTCAGAGAGTTGTCTCATCACAAATGACACACAGCTCTTGAATATATACCCTGAACGGAATCTTGACCTTCTCACTCCTCTCCACACTTTTCCTAATGGAATATTTCTTTGTGGACATGATTTTTTATTTGCATGTTATGGTAGTCCCTGAACAGTGACCCCACTGACATGCAACCTGCCCATTCCAGTCAGAACTGAAGCACTGCACTTCCCACGTGTCACCCAGTGCCACTTCAGTGGACCACCATACTCTACTTTAGACGACCACACCCTGCAATTTCCAAAATACACACAGGGGGACTCACACTGGAGTGTAATAGTGCTGGGTATATTGACTTTTCTTCATGAGGGCACAAAGGCTACACCCTCTAACAGGGACTGAGCTTGTTTCCAAGTCACAATTAGGGACTGTTTCCTCTGACCCCTCAAAAAGCGAGTAGATGCCTAGAATGACCACAGATTGGAGAGTCCTCCGTGAATTTTACCGGTGGTATGCTGGTATGATCACTACCTCCACATCCAGGGAAAATTAGGGGTAAACTCAAGGAGCAGTAGGTATCTTCTAAAGGTCCCAATTCTTGATGAAACACAAATCAGGAGGAGTCAATAACAAATATCATGACCTCAAATAACTCAGCATGGAATATCATAAACAGTTCTGGTATCAGTGTTTTTTGGGGGGTGGGGGTGGGGGAGGGGGGAGTACTGGAGATTGAACCCAGGGGCATCGACCACTGAGCTACATGCCGGCCCTAATTTGTACTTTATTTACAGACAGGGTCTCACTGAGTTGCTTAGTGCCTTACTTTTGTTGAGGCTGGCTTTGAACTTGTGATCTTCCTGTCTCAGCCTCCCTAGCCACTGGGATTACAGGAATATGCCACTGTGCCTGGCTGGTATCAGGTTTTTTTTTTTAATTTTTTTAAAATTGTAGATTGACACAATAACTTCATTTTGTTTAATTTTTATGTGGTGCTGAGGATCGAACCCAGTGTCTCACATGGACGAGGCAAGGACTCTACCACTAAGCCACAAGCCCAGCCTCTGGCTGGTATGAGTTTTGATCTTAGAGATATTATTTTTGTGTTGAATCAATAGGTGTTCTCTTAGTATTCAATACTGCAGTCCTCAACCCAATTAACTGTATTTCCTCCAATATTTTAAAGCATTAATTGGAATCATTCTATCTTTCCTCTCCTAGCTCAGGTTTACACTTGTTCCTCCTAGTCTTTCTTTTCCCCCTTGCCTTACCTGCCCCTGTCCCAAATCGCCACCCCATTTTTCTTCTTTTCATCCTAGTGTGCATTATTTTTCTCCCTTTTAACATTTCTTATTTTTGTCTTTCCATTTTTTGTCTTTTCAACTCCTGTATAGTCTCACAGTAATTTCACTAGTGTAATAAGTAACTTTTCAGCCTATTTAGGAACATTCCTGATATTTTATAATTGGATTAGAGGAATTGTGGAGAATGTTTTCAACAGGTTTTTACCCTAAGGTTTATTAGTAGATGGTTTTGCTCTATAGTGATTGCAGTTAAGAAGGCTTAGTATCTTCCTCAAAGTGGTGCTGAATACTGGCCATAGCAGCAGATCCATGTTGAGTGGGAGTATCAATACTTAGTCTCCCAGCCTGAGGCACTTAAGAGAAAGAAACTCACTAAATAATCCCTGTTCCATTTCCTCTGCTCCTGTCTCAATGTTACCCATTTTTCTTCCTCTTATTTTACTTTTATTATTTTTTCTTTCCTTTCTTCTTTCATCTATCTGTCCATTTCTTCTTTCCATTTTCAACTCCTATAAGTTTAATAGTAATCTCGTGTGTGTGTGTGTGTGTGTGTGTGTGTGTGTGTGTGTGTGTGCTGCTGGTGATTGAACCCAGGGCTTTGTGCATGCAAGGCAAGCACTCTACCAACTGAGCTATATCCCCAGCCAAATCTCACTATCTTTAATGACTAATTTATCAACCTATTCAACAACATTACTTCTATTTTATAACTGGATTAGAGGACATTTTCATTAAGTCATTTTCCTAAGGTTTATTAGTACATGGTTTGGTTTTGAAATGATTGCAGTTAATATGATTTAGTTATCTTTTCTCACGTTGTGTTGGATACTGGGCACAGCAGTGGGTACACTTTAAATCAGGATATCGATACACAAATACTCTCCTAGCCTGGGCCACGTACTAAAGTCAAAGAAGCTCACTAAAAACTCCCTTGCATAAAAGAAGAGATCATCCCAGTTAATGAATAGAAATTTAAACAATATCAAATATCAAGGGAACAATTCATCCCCAGTAGCCCACAACCAACCAACGATTGATCGTATTTACACCACAGTAGAGGAAATGACAGGTAAAGAATTCAGAGAGTCCCAGTGTTCCCAGGCCCAGCATGCAGCCTGGTGGGCTGAGAGGTGGCAACAGAGGCCAGTGCTGGGATCCCCGGCCAACCTCTAGTCCTGAGGACCAGGCACCCACAGCCCATCTTACGGATGTCCCATGCCCATAGCTGTGATCTGGCATCCTCTTGTCTGCATGGCATTCTACCCCTCTCAAACTCAGTGCCTGAAGATGTGGGGAAAGCTGACCAATTAAACACGAAGGCAACAACCTCATGAAAGAGAATTATGCTGCTGTAGTGGATTGTGACCCACAGGCAATAGAATTAGATCCAAATAATGCAGCTTATTAGTGCAACAGTCTGCCGCTAACTGTCCCCAGTTGACAGTTAAGATCCCCCCTGTCGGCTGTTAACAGTCCCCTAGTCCACAGTTAAGGTTCCCCCTGTGGCCCACTAACTGTCTCCAGTGACAGTTAGGGTTTGCTAGTCAGCCTAATCGACAGTTAAGGTTCCCCTTGTTGGCTCTTTACAGTTCCCTGGTGGACAGTTAAGGTTCCCCCTGTCAGTTGCTAATCGACCCAGGTTGACAGTTAAGGTAATCCTGTTGGCCCTTAACTGAAAGTCCCCTCCTCTGTCAGCTGCTAAAAGTTCCACCTCATCTCCGAGGCTTCTCTCACCTTCCAAGATGGTTGAGGCCATTTTCTGTCATTCTTGGGAGGAGAAGGTTAGGGCTGCTTAAAGGAGCAGGGAGCCAGGTGGTCCCCCCAGGACCCTGATCTGTGTGCCTCCATGTCTAATGTGTGGCCAAAGCTGCTCTGAGTCTGAATTTTGTCCAAACTGGGGAGTCTTTATTTAGCCAGCCAGGGACTGCTGCCTGCAGGACCCAGACTGTCTCTGCCAGGAGCAGCACCTGGTCCAAGTCCTGTGGGGTTTATAAGGGAAAAAAAAACACATCCTCGAAAATGTAGGTGCAGGCAAGCAAGCAGGACACAGAAGCTAAAGTTTGCCATCAGCCAGCCAAAGCATATAGTCACATCCTTTTTCTGAACACATCTAGTACAAAAACAACTTTTACAAAAAATAAGCTATATAAGTGGGGTTATATCTAGGTCACTAATGTGGAACTTCAAAGTGGAGTTACTCAGGCTAAGTTCCTTTAAGTAACTTATAGCCAGGATAACTTAGCATTACTTATCCTATTATCTTACCTTGCCTTATCTGTTAATATCCTACATTTTATAGGGTGCTTACTGAGTTGAGCCATAATCTAAGTTGGGCTATAACAAAGCTTTCTGGCCTCTAATGTGTGGTGTAACTCCCTGGCATTCACATGCCTTCTCTGTCTCTCCAAGCCCCTGTGGCATTCTGGTGGCCCCCTGGCCAGGAGGGTTGGGCCAGGAGACCAGGCATCCTGCTAGCCTCCAACAGGCCACTGCTGCCATCAAGTCATCCAGGTGGTGGGAGAGAGGCTCGCTGGTGCTTCACAGCCTGGGCCTGGTCAGTGTGCAGCTTCAGCAGGAGATCCAGGCATCTGTAGGGCAGAGAACGTGGGCTGTCCCAGTGTCCCTCAGCTCACCCACCTGTCTGAGGTATGAGGGAGGCAGAGGTCCCTAAGGAGGTGGCATAGACCATGGTCCCGTTCTCACCATGCTGTTTGCCAGAACCCTTAATATTTTGATAGAGAATGAAGTCTTACTAATGAATAGAAAATGGTCAAATGACATAATGAATTCACCTAAAAGTACCATATATATCCACTAAACTTTCAATTCAATTATCTAAATTGGAATAACTAAAGGAATTTACATTAAATTCTAGTATATCATGCTGAGTGAATGGCAAGTTGCTGAAAAGCATATATTAACGCACACACACACACATACGAATGTGTTCTGTACTCATTGTTTCAATAGATATGAATAGACAGATATTGATATAGATGTAAGCATGCATAAACAAACCCATCAATTGTTTGATCAGTCTCCATCCCTCCCTCTTAATACTCTCAGCAGATATGTGAATTTGTAGTAGTGAGCTACTCTAAGTGAACCTGACCTTGATCATCTATAAAACAGTAATGTTGATATTGACCTAAGAGAATAGTTATAAATAGAATTAAGCAAACCTATATATAGAAAGCATCAGACACAAAATACTTTGACAAAGATATGTATGGTCTCTCCGTATGTTCTCCCTTCTATAAGTTATGACCTAAATGTGAGCATCTCATAGAAGTTAATTGGCCTTCAAACAGCAGAATATGATAATGATATAATGTATAACTTTTGGTGCCATTTCTTTGCAGGATGATATACTTGGGGATATTAGGAGTGAAAACAAATAATTGTCTTTTTATTTTTTTATTTGGTGTGTCCTTTTTATTTTTACTTTTATTTCTCCTTTTCTTAAGAAAAATTACTGTGCTGGGTATCATACCCAAAGCCTCAAGCATTCTAGGTAAGTGCTCTACCACTGAGATATAACATCAGTCTCTCTAGGTTTTAACACTGAAATATGAACCTTCCTTTGAACCTCACTCAAAAAAAAAAAGCCTGTACAGAATAACAGAACATGAAGGTGGATCTGCTGTACAACAGAAGACAGCAAATCTGGGCTTCAAATACTAGATCTGTTCTTGAATATAGGACCATGCATTGGCAGCCACTTCTATAATGGCCTAAATCCTTGCTCGGAAAAAGATCACATACATCAATGCTTAGAAATGGGGGTTGGGTTCAGTGGCACATGGCTATAATCCCAGACTGAGGCAGGAGGATCTGGAGTTCAATCAGGCTCAGCAATTTAGTGAGGGCCTAAGTAACTTAGCAAGACCCTGTCCCTAAATTAAAAAAAAAAAAAAAAAAGCTAGGGCAATGAGGACTATACACTCAGCTAGATTTCAGTGTAAACTTAGTTAATTTAATTGTTGGTTTCAAACTATATGGAAAAGTTAGAGTGTCCAGATATGTTATAACCACATACAATGAATGTGCATTATGGATGCATGCAGAGAGAGTATAATAGCATGTGGATGGGAATGTGGCTCAGTGGTAGAGTACTTGCCTAGCTTGAGTGAGGCCCTTGGTTCAACCGCAGCACTACAAAAAATATATATAATATATGAGAGGAATGCACAAACATGATACTCCTTTCAAGTCAGTGAGTAGTTGGATTGCTGATAAATTATTTATTTTGTCCCTGGAATTAATTACATTTCCTCAATTCATAAATTAATATGTATGATTTGAAAAATCACAATTAAAGCTCATAGAAATGTTGATTCCTACAAAATATTTCAAACACAAAATAATATAAAATACTTGTACATTTTCATATTAAGTAGCAAATATTACTATACAGTTGAAATTCAAAGTTTCTTTCTGATTGCATTAGCTTCCTTCTTTTTTAAAAAAAATATATTACTTTGTTTATTTTTATATGGTGCTGAGGATTGAACCCAGTGCCTCACATGTGTGAGGCAAGCACTCTACTGCTGAGGTATAACCCCAGCCATGCATTAGCTTCCTTCTTATCTGTCAGTATCATTAATAAGAATTAGGATTTCTCATTACAGTTGTATTACATATGTATACATCCCTATGTAAAATATAGACTATTTTGTTTCATGTTTTATCTATAGTTGTCTTGATATCTGGTGTAAAGAAGAAAGGAAAAAAAATAAGAACAAATAGACATACATATCTCAACAGTGGACCTGCCTATATGCTTGTTATACATGTGTTCTCTATGAGAGCTACTAAAATGCACACCCCGGTTTTCTTAGATTCCATGCCATAATGAGCACTAAAACATTATGCAGATGTCTTGGGGACCATGCCTGAATGAGGCTGTGACCCTGAATCCTGCTGATTCCCAATCTCCCCATCTGGAAGCTATGGTGGTGAGCACTGAGTGATTTCATGATGTCCCTCACCTATTCCCCCCCACCCCCCATGGCATTCAACTGCTTGACTAACTATGTAATCAGAGGAGCCAACTTTCAATCCAATGGGCTTTATTTGGGAGAGTGCAGACAGAACCATGCTGTGAAACTCCTTTTACTTCATCATCTTCACTAAGATCCTGGAAAGTGGAGACTCTTTGGACTGTAAAATATAAGGTTCATCTAAGAGACATGCTTCCCTTCCCTTTGTTATGGTTTGAATATTAGGTGTCCTCCAAAAGCTCATGTAGGAGATAATGCAGGAAGGTATAGAGGTGAAGTGATTGGGTTATGAAAGCCTTAACTCAATTGGTGAATTAATCCCCTGATAGGGATTAACTAAGTGGTAGGCTGGTGGGGTGTGGCTGGAGCAGGTGGGCCATTTAGCACCTGCTTTTGGAGAATGTGTCTGGATGAGTTTATTCTTTCTTTGCTTCCTGGGGTGATGTATTGAGCTGCTTACCTCCATCACCCTCTTCTGCTATGGTGTTCTGCTTCATCCCAAGCCCTGAGGAATGGAGCCAGCTGTCTGTGGACTGAGACTTCTAAAACTGTGAGCCCCCAAATAATATTTCCCTCCTCTAATTGTTCATCTCATGTCTTTGGGTCACAGCAGCAAAAAAGCTGACTAAAATATCCTTGGCATCTAGAATTTTCCTGATGCTTCCCAATTTTGGCTGCCATGTGGACATAATCATGTTAATTCTAGGATAATTCTAGTACCTAATTCCCTTGGCTTAGAGATGTTTCCATTGGACATTGAGCCACATTCATAGGGGCAAGGGCTATGCATATTTATTTATTATTATTGTTTTCATTCTCAGTCCAAGGCATTTTTGTTATAAATAAAAATGTAAAATGTGCAAAAGAAAAAAAGGAAAGTCCTTAGAAAGGAAAGTCCTTATTTGTCATGAAAAGAATTATTAACATTTGAATATATATTTTTAGAAATATTAGTATGCAAATTTAGCTATGTCTTTAAATTATAAGTGAAGTCTTTTAATATATATATTTATAAACTATTATTACAAACATCATGTTATGAAGATTGATCTATGCCAATAAATATAAATCCACATAATATAAAAATAGCAGTATAGCCGGGCCTGGTGGCACACTACTGTAATCCCAGCAGCTCGGGAATCTGAGGCAGGAGGATCAATGGTGAATTAATCCCCTGATAGGGGGGATTAATGGCAAGGTGCTAAGCAACTCAGTGAGACCGTGTTTCTAAAGAAAATACAAAATAGGGCTGGGGATGTGGCTCAGAGATCTCGTACCCCTGAGTTCAATCCCTGGTACCCCCCCCCCAAAAAAAAAAGCAGTACTGTAATGATCAATTTAGATATGAAAATAATGATAAAAGTGGTAAATGCTCATTTTTATTTCCTCAATTCTTGACAGTGCTTTGAGCACTGAGTCTATACTTACTAATTTATTTCTCACTGCTACCTGTGAGCAGCAACTATTATTGTCTGACTTTAGACATATGAGAACTGCGCAGGGCTAGGGGTTGGCAAGGCTTAGATTGGAACATGGTTTGTGTGCCTCTTGAGTTAATAATCTAACCAATATATAACCAATATGTGCTATTCCTTCTCTTTTCATAAGGTCTACAGCCTTGCAGTTAATCACAGCAAAGAAGGAGAAGGAATAGGAGGAGCAGGAGAAAGGAAAGAGAAAGAAAGAGAGAAGGAAACAAAGACAGAGAAAGAGAAAGGGAGGGAGGGTGGTAGGGAATAGACAAAACAAGCACCATACTAGTTTCCTATCACTGCTATAGAAAAGTACCACAAAATCCTAATTGCTTGTTGAGAGCCACAGCCAAAGGGGCCCCAGCAAACTTCCAGCTGCCAGCAAACTTCCAGCTGCCGGCTGATGATTGGCTCACAGCGGCCCCAGCAACATCTAGCTGATTGGCTCCTCGGCCCCAGCAACATCTAGCTGATTGGCTCCTCTGTGGTGATGCTCATTGGGCTGTTTCCCTGCCCTTTCAGACCACGGAGCTGCTCATTGGGGGACTTTTTTGGCTCCTCCCACGTGACCCAGCCAATCGGCCTCAAGAGCAGGAGGATTGTGGGAGGTGGAGAGAAGCTTGTGTGGGAGAGGCTTGTGGAAAGCCGGTGGTGGCAGTTGAGGCTCTGAGGGTTTTTCCTGAGAGGCTGTTTTGTTTGGCGTGTGTGGTTCTAAAAATAAAGTTAGTTTCTTTTGACAAGTGGCTCCTGATTGTGCCCAGCCAGACTGCGGCATTTGGTGGCCCGTACGGGGAGCAACTGAGGGTAAGTGAACTGCTCGCCCCTGAGGGCAGGGCGAGAGGATGGGTAGCCATTTTAAGATTCTTCTTTTGTTATTTTGTTTCACTTTTGTTTTAAGTTGCCTGTCCCTGGAGATGTGTAAGATGGAAGAAAAACCGCTCACATCTGAGGAACAGATAGGGAGAAAGGACGGATGGACATTTCAGGAGGCTATTATAATGATTTTGTGTTGTTCCAATTTTGTTTCACTCAGTTTCAGTTTTGTTAGGCGTTATCTTGTTGGGTTGTATTATAGTAGAAATACGGGATCAGAAATTAGTAAAAAACAAACTGAAAGAGTGTTAAGTAAATTGTTAGAGGAAGGAGGCATCTCAGTAAAATCAAGAACAATCAGGGCATAGGTTGATACAATACAAAAATGTAGCCCATGGCTTTTTAAGGAGGAGTTGTTAAATATATCACAATGGAACCATCATGGTGAAGATTTAAAAAGAATAGAAAAGAAAAGCCCAGGGACTCTGCCAGTTGGCACATTGCCATTGTGGACGTTCATATCTTGTTTGCTTAGTCCAAAGCCTTCAGTTCAGACAATGGTAGAGGAAGAAGAAGACATAATGATTCAAGTAAAAGAGAAGGTCTCTCAAGTTAGTCAGACAGAGGAAAAGATTCAAGTAAAAGAGAAGGCCTCTCAAGCTAGTCAGACAGAGAAAGAAAGTGTAAAACAGAAAAAGCCATCAGGGGGAAAGTTACAACAGGAGACTGCTACTAACACCTTTCTATCACCAGAGGGTGTAAGTGTCCAACCAACAGCACCACCTCTACAGGAGACTGCTACTAACACCTTTCTATCACCAGAGGACGTAAGTGTCCAACTAACAAGGCCACCTCCATATGCTGGGAGGTCCCCAACCCCCGCAGTTGATAGTTGGGATCCTGAGACAAGATCTCAAATATTAACATGCCCTGTATTTGAGGCAGGAGGGCAGCGATTTTACCAAGTTTTAAATTTCAAAACAGTGAAGCAGCTAAAAGAGGCTGTAACAACCTATGGTCCTCAAGCACCCTTCACTGTAAGCATGGTCGAATCCATTAACAACTTGAACATGACGCCAGCAGATTGGGCTAATATGTGTAAAGCTGTGCTAACTGGAGGACAATACCTGTTATGGAAGGTTGCCAATGAGGAATTTTGCAAGGAGACGGCTAGGCGAAATGCAGCAGCTGGTTATCCTCAGAGAAATCTAGATATGTTGTTAGGAAAGGGACCTTATGAGGATCAGCAGCAACAAATTGCATATGATCCTGACGTATATGCACAAATTGCTGCAGATGCAATTAAGGCATGGAAGACTTTACAAGGACATGGAGGTTTACAAGGTCAATTATCTAAGGTAATACAAGGAGCTAATGAACCTTATGCTGAATTTGTAGATAGGCTTATTCAAACAGCTACCAGAGTTTTTGGGAATACAGAACAAGCAATGCCATTACTAAAACACCTGGCTTATGAGCAAGCGAATCGTTGGTGCAGAGATATCATTAGACCATGGAAACATGAAGATTTAAACACATATATTAAATTATGTAGAGACATTAATGAAGAAGAGCAAGTCGTGGCAGCTGCAGTAAAACAGGCTTTAGATGCCAGAGACATTAATGAACAAGGGCAAATTGTGGCAGCTGCAGTAAAACAGGCTTTAGATGCCAGGCCAAGAACATGCTACAATTGTGAACAAACAGGACATTTTAAAAGGAATTGCCCCATTGGAGGAGGGTTTAACAAAACTAGGTATCAAAGGAGTAGAATACCAGGTATTTGCCCACGATGCCGTAGAGGGAGACATTGGGCTAATGAATGCCGTTCTCAAACCACCATAGAGGGTACTCCATTATCAAAAAATGAACAAGGACCAGGTGTTTATCCACGATATCATGGAGAAAGGCATCGGGCTCCATTGCCAAAATATGGACAGGGGGGCCCAATGCTCCGGGGCCCAAAACCACAAATATACGGAGCACTGGAGGAACCCAGCAACCCCATCAGGGTAGTGCCCAGGACACATTGTCCATCAGATCCCTCATCAGACAAACCAGAGGGAGTGCAGGGTTGGACATCTGCGCCTCCGCCAGAGCAGTACTAACTCCAGAGATGGGAGTTCAAATCATTCCCACAGGGGTGAAAGGACCTCTTCCCAAAGGAACAGTAGGCTTATTATTGGGATGCAGCTCTTCTACTCTAAAAGGACTTATGATAAGTCCTGGGGTAATTGATCCTGATTATGAAGGTGAAATAAAAATTATAGCCAGTTCTCCAAAGGGTATATCAGTAATTTCACCAGGAGATAGAATAGCACAGTTACTAATAATACCCAGCCTACATGATAAATTTTCCAGTCGTACTGTAGAAAGAGGTTCCAAGGGATTAGGCTCCACAGGTGTAGATTGGGCTATGCTTTCTTTAAATTTAGATTCTCGCCCCATGCTAAAACTAAATATTCAAGGACATGAATTTAATGGGCTACTGGATACAGGTGCAGACCTTAGCATCATCTCTCGTCAAGAATGGCCAAAACATTGGCCATTACAACAAGCCACTCAAACGCTTCGAGGCCTAGGAGTGGCAACTAATCCCCATAGAAGTGCAATGGTATTAGATTGGAAGGATCCTGAAGGATGTGAAGGAACTATACAGCCATATGTATTGGATCATCTTCCCGTAAATTTATGGGGACGAGATGTCCTAGATCAATTAGGTTTGACATTAACAAATAACATCAACCAAAATGCACCCACTATTATGACTAGACAAGGTTTTAGGAAAGGAAAAAGATTAGAAAAACAAGAACAAGGTATAGCAGCACCAATACAAATAGATCAAGGAACAGACAGACATGGGTTGGATTTTCAGAAAGGGCCACTGAGACAATAAAAATTACTTGGAAATCAGAAAGACCAGTATGGGTTCCTCAGTGGCCCCTGACTAAAGAAAAGATACAAGCAGCCCATGACCTGGTCAAACAACAATTAGCAGAAGGACATATACAACCTTCTGTATCTCCCCATAATACTCCCATTTTTGTCATCAAAAAGAAATCTGGTAAATGGAGATTATTGCAAGATTTAAGAGCCATTAATAATGAGATGGTTATTATGGGACCTGCTCAATCAGGGATTCGTCAGTTGTCTGCTTTGCCAAAAACCTGGTATGTTTTAGTTATAGATATTAAAGATTGTTTTTTTTTCAATTCCAATTCATCCTGAGGATATTCCACGTTTTGCATTTACTATCCCTGCACTGAATCACGAAGGTCCTGATCAGAGATATGAATGGAAAGTACTCCCTCAAGGGATGGCTAACAGCCCAACTATGTGTCAAATTTATGTTAACAAAGTAATCCAGCCACTTAGAAATCAAAATCCTGAACTACAAATATTTCACTATATGGATGATGTATTATTAGCACACAAAGATAAAAACACATTGCTAGAATGTTATGCCACACTTACAAACTTATTAAAAATTTATAATCTAGAGATAGCAATAGATAAAGTACAATTAAATTTTCCAATTAATTATTTAGGAGTTCTATTATCCTCAACCATGGTCCGTCCACCAAAAATTCAAATACGAGTAGATCAACTCAAATCACTTAATGACTTTCAAAAGTTATTAGGAGACATAAATTGGATAAGGCCTTATTTAGGTATACCAACAGGAGAGTTGGGACCTTTATTTGATATCCTAAAAGGTCCATCAGATCCAAATTCACCCCGAATGTTAACGCCTGAAGCAAGAAAGGCATTAAAAATCATTGAAACATATATGGAAAATATGCATTTGGATAGAATTGATATAAGTTTGCCTTTATTATTTATTGTACTACCAACAAAAAATATTCCTACAGGAGTATTTTGGCAAGAAGGTCCATTATTATGGATACATTTATCTTATTCTCCTAACACTATTCTTACTAGGTATCCTGAGGCTGTAGGACAATTAATACTCAAAGGAATAAAAGCAGCAAAGGGAGTGTTTGGAATTTCTCCCAATAAAATTATTACTCCATATACTATGAATCAAATGGATGAGTTAGCTAATGAGTTAAATACTTGGGCAATAATCATGTGCATATCTAATGTTTCATTTGATAACCACTTACCATCTAATCCTTTATTGTCTTTTTGGTCATTGCATCCTGTAATTTTTCCAAAAATGACAAGAAAAACACCTATCATGAATGCTCCAAATATATTCACTGATGGGTCAAATAATGGTACAGCAGCAGTAGTTACCCCTGATCAAACTTTTACATTTTTAGTACCCAAACAATCAGCTCAAAAGGTAGAGCTTAATGCAGTTTTACAAGCTTTTGTGATGTTTAAAGATTCTGCATTTAATTTATTTTCTGATAGTCAGTATGTAGTTAGTGCTATAGTATCTCTTGAAGATGCTGGTAGGATTTCCCCTTCTTCTACTGTTTTCTCTTTGCTTTCCACTATACAAAGTCTAATCTGGGACAGAAAAGATCCATTCTTTATAGGACATATCAGGGCACATACAGGATTGCCTGGAGCCCTTAGTTTGGGCAATGATTTAGCAGATAAAACTACACATGACATACATATTTTCTCTACACTAGAAGAAGCTATAAATTTTCATAAAAAGTTCCATGTCAATGCTAATACTTTACAAAAGCACTTTAAAATAACTAAGGAACAAGCTAGACAAATAATAAAACAATGTCAAAATTGTGTGACCTTTTTACCACAAGTTAATCTTGGAGTCAATCCTAGAGGATTGATACCTAACCATATTTGGCAGATGGACGTCACACACTTGCCAGAATTTGGAAAATTAAAATATTTGCATGTTACAGTTGATACTTCTTCCGGATTTTTGATGGGCTCCCTTCATGCTGGAGAAAAAACTAAAGATGTTATATAGCTCATTGCTTACAAAATTTTGCCACTGTGGGTGTTCCAAAACAGTTAAAAACAGATAATGCCCCTGGTTATACTTCTACCTCTTTTAAACAATTTTGCTCAACATTTGGCATTACTCATATAACAGGAATCCCATACAATCCACAGGGACAAGGCATAGTTGAAAGAGCTCATCAAACTATTAAAATGTACTTATTAAAGCAAAAAGAAGGAATTGGGAAGGGGTATATATTCCCCAAAGATAAACTTAAAATAACCCTTTTTACTCTAAACTTTTTAAATTTGGATTCATCAGGACTTAGTGCTGCAGAAAGGCATATGTGTCCAAAAAATGTACATAAGCCCAAGGTACTTTGGAAGGATATTCTAACAGGACAATGGAAAGGTCCTGACCCAGTAATTGTCTGGAGTCGGGGGTCTGTTTGTGTGTTTCCACAGGGAGAACAGCAGCCGATTTGGATTCCCGAGAGATTAACCAAGGTCCTGACCCAGTGATTGTCTGGAGTCGGGGGTCTGTTTATGTGTTTCCACAGGGAGAACAGCAGCCGATTTGGATTCCAGAAAGATTAACTAAAGCGATTTCTACAGACCAAAAAGAAGATGATTTGGCTCAAATCCATAACAACTGATATCCAAAACTCCAGTTTGGCTATTCTTACATCTGCAACAGAACCAGGATGCTTTTTTCAATATCTATTTTATTATTGCCCTTTGCCATATCATGAAGTTCTATTTTGTTTTTTGAGCTCATACAGACCTAGGTTAATGTTTTGCTGATCAGTTCTATTTTTTGACTATAGAGTTTTTAAACATTGCAATGGAGATTTCACCTGTAAAAAGTTATAAGGCCTTTACTATAATGTTATGTGTTGTATGTATTATATTATGTGTGCACACTTGTGTTTTGTGTTATATGTTTGAATGTATGTATGTCCATATATCATATATGATGAGCGCTCATGATAAAATGGATCCAAATATTTTTTTTCACGTGATTTATATGGTTTAATTTAAATTGGGTAAACAACTGTTGAGGATTGTTTTAATATGTAAACAAAAAAGAAGGTTAACAGATCTGTTTGTTTACTTTCACCTTTCCTTTTCATTATATTTAATAATTCTCTTAAAGACAATGTAAATTGTTAAGAAAATTGTTTTCTTTTAGTGCCTTCTGTAATGTTACATAATTTTTTCTTTAGCCATTATTGCCAGAATTCCTATCTTCATCCCAGTGCTGGTGAAGTCAAAGATAAAACCAATCTACAGCTTCTACAATAGCCATCACTGAACTGCTTGCAGAACTTGCCTGGACACATTGTGAGCTCACCTGTATGCATTGTGAACTATCTGTTGGTGCAGCGACTTGTGGTAGTGTTGGGGTATTTTTGCTGATGATGTCATTGGTGGTACAATTTTTCCAAAAGGAGCCGTCAATTGGCTTGGTGTATCTTCCTCCCTTCTGCTTGTCATGATCGTCCAGCTAAAATTTGGGGGCCAACAGAGGTGAGGCAAAGAACCTCACCCCCCCGCTGGTACAAAGACCTCTCCACAGGTGTGGCTGTATACTGGACCGGTAGTCAGTGACGGGTAAGATCCAATTGCAATGGTACCAACCTAAGGACCATATGTACTATTGGACAACCTAAGGCAGGCACGGTCCCTAAGCCACATGCTTGTTGTTTAAACAGAGAGTGGGAGATGTTGAGAGCCACAGCCGAAGGGGCCCCAGCAAACTTCCAGCTGCCAGCAAACTTCCAGCTGCCGGCTGATGATTGGCTCACAGTGGCCCCAGCAACATCTAGCTGATTGGCTCCTCGGCCCCAGCAACATCTAGCTGATTGGCTCCTCTGCGGTGATGCTCATTGGGCTGTTTCCCTGCCCTTTCAGACCACGGAGCTGCTCATTGGGGGACTTTTTTGGCTCCGCCCACGTGACCCAGCCAATCGGCCTCAAGAGCAGGAGGATTGTGGGAGGTGGAGAGAAGTTTGTGTGGGAGAGAGAGGCTTGTGGAAAGCCGGTGGTGGCAGTTGAGGCTCTGAGGGTTTTTCCTGAGAGGCTGTTTTGTTTGGCATGTGTAGTTCTAAAAATAAAGTTAGTTTCTTTTGACAAGTGGCTCCTGATTGTGCCCAGCCAGACTGTGGCAATTGCTCAGTTAACTTAGATGGATAATCTCTCATTCCCTATCCGTGTGTTTTAAGAGATTCCTATCCTTGCTTTCCTCTGTATTCTATGTGCTTTCTTATCCCCATGTTTTCTCTTCTAGTTTATTATCAGAGAAGCCTGTGGACTTTGTACTCCAGAACCAGGAGCTTACAGAGAAGAATCAAATATGTCATGAACTCTTATAGACAGCTTACTGGAGCAAGAATGAAGAGATAAGAGCCTCATAATTGGAACAACATAGGAAAGCAACTACCCTTCCACCAGCCTTGTCTATACAAGAATATAATAATTCTCAATTCTTCTGACCACCAGGAGTACTCTGGAGATAAACATGATCCCACATGAAAAAGCAACCTTTGGTCTCATGTGAGAAGGAAAGACCAGGGTGCTTTTGAGTAATTGCATTAACGGATAATCCAGACATCACAGAACTCTGCATGGTAGGCATTAAATTAATGGTACTTAAATGTGACCTAAGTCATAATTTTCCCAAAGGTGGTCCATGGACTGTTTCAAAAAAAATCATCAGGTGTTGTTTGTTATAATAGCAGATATTTGAATCCATCCTAAGTTGACTCAAAACCAAGAAGGTGGGGGTGAGTGGTATCTACATATTTAGGAATGTCTCCAATGGTTCTGGTATTCATCTAGATTTGAAAAGCTGTGCTTTACATTTGTAACAAGGACTCTAATTATTTTCATACTTTGAAGTCTAATTTAATTGTTAGTTGTTCCTGCTACTCATAGGTTGATGAGTAGGATTGTGTTGAAAGAATATAAAGCATTAATAAAAAAAATGCAAATTTTTAAACTATCGTGATTGTAAAAATCTCAACTTTCAAAATTTATAAAACAGCTCACATTTATTTATCTTTACTGTGTGCCTACCACTGGTCTAACTGGTCTAACTCAGGCCATTCTCAAAGCAACAACTTATGAGGGAGAGAACATTGTTTTATTCATTTTACAGATGAAGAAACTGAAGTACAGAGAGATTCTTTCACTCTCCCAACATCACAGAGAACCTGGTATTCCAAAATCTGTGCTGTAGACTTTTTGTACTAATGGTATTCCCCACCATTTATCCTTGTAACACCAAAACACAAACCAATGTTTGTTTTAAAAAGTCTTATCTTGTATTGTAAGTACTACATAATACTGAGTTTTATATGAAATATTTCAGTGCTTATAAAGAGAAATGAAAGTATTCACAGTATCTAAGAACACAATTCATAAGAACATGTGTTTGTCCATAGTCTGTCTCTAGAGCCTGCACTACTAAACTAGTACACTTAGGAGGAAGAAAAAGAAGGTTGTTGAACCCTGTCGAGCATGGTGCTTGATGATAGGAAGGGCCATATATCTTTGTGTGGAAACTATGCTTCAGTAGCTATTAGAACTTGAATTAGATGATAACTATTTGAGAAAAAAGGTAAAGATTTCAAAATCAAAAGGATAATAATAATTTTGAAAGATAATAACCATCAAAGTTACTATGCATCAGACAACTTGGCTCTTAAGATATTTCCCTGGACCTCTGTGATGAATTACTTTCCTTTTTATGAACTCAGTGCTTTTCCAGATGGAAACTACATTGTTCTGTGTTCTTAGATTCATTAGTTTGATAGCAGGGCTGATTTAACATGATGGTGAGACAGATTAAGTGTGGAACATACGTCAGGTCATCTACATAGAGTAGATTAGGGTGGCACAGTAGCTCAGGTATATCTCATGTCTTCTTTCCAATTTTCAGTATATCAGAGGTGGCATTAGCCTCATCCTTAGGTGTAATAAATAACTTTTCACAAGCTTAATAAATGCATGTAGAAGACACTAAGTACTTTCAAATAAAAGGAAATTTGGTTGTTGATCTATCTGTCCTTCCCCGCAATTTTGGGAAGGATTGAAGTAAAATTACTGTGATCACAGAGTATGTTTTTTTGTATCTGGCTCTTTTCAATCTACATAACATGCATATGATTTATATTTTTTGTCTATAGTGGCAGAATGTCATTCTCATTGAGGTACAGTATGACAATATATGTATGTATTATGAGTATTTGTGTATTTTTCAATTTTTTACTTATGGATTTTATATATATATATATATATATATATATATATATATATATATATATATATATATATAGTTTTTGAATTGACATTTATTTTCATTTCACTTGGGCATGTACGAAAGGGTAACATTTCTGAGTTATAGAGTATGTATGTTTCAACTAGATTCTCAAAGTTATTGTTCCAAACTACAGCCCAACTTACCTGCAACAGTGAGAGTTGAAATTGTTCCACATCCTTGCCAACACTTGGAATTTTCCATCTGCTGTTGTCTGGATGTGCCCCCAAATTTCACATTTTGGAAATTCACTATTCAGTTCAACAGTTTGGGGAGGTGAGGTCTTTTGGGGGGATAGGTTCCCATTCTCTTGCCCTTCTACCTTCTACCATGTGAGAATGCATCAAGAATATTGTTCACCAGATGCTGGAATCTTGATATTGGATTCCCCAGACACCGAAACTGTAAGAGAATAAATTTCTGTTGTTTACAAATTACCCAGACTCAGGTATCTTGTGAAAAATAGACTTAAGAAGCCATCATTTTTCATTTTTGTTGTTCTGGTAGTTGTGCTTTGACATATTATTTCAGTTTTAATGTGATTTCTCAGACTTATTAATCTTTAACTCTCTCTGGAGTGTTAAGTATCTTTTAATATAAAGAAGGTTCCATCACTTTTGTTTTATCCTCCTAATGAATTTGCTTAAAAAACTGAAAATTTCATCCTGTGGAATGCTGATCTCTTAAATACCTTTATGTACATTTAAATGGTTATGTAATTATTTTTGGTTCTATTAGCATACAAATTATATTAATGATTTCCTTGATATTGAAACCCCTTTCATTGTGGATCCTTATCTTCCTTTCTAAATTAAATGTTTAATTTTCATGTTTTTACTTAATGCCTAATTTTTTTTTCTGACAACTGCTATAGCTATAGATTGTGAGATGATTTGTTTTCATTACCAGTATTCTTATAGAACTCCACAATTTTGATCTGAATTTTCACTTAGGCCCAAGACATAATAGTCTCAGGTAGTAGTATGAGTTTTTCTGTAGTTTTGCTCTATAAAACTATATTTTTGCTGAGTAACTAGGAACATAAATATTAGTAGTTGAAATATTCGTAGTGAATTTTAGCCTTTAGTATTATCTAGTGTTTTTTCTTTTATATCCAGTTGTTCTCATTTCTACCCTTTTAAATACCAAATAAATATGTAACCCCTGAATTCTTTTTATTTGGAATAGTCTAGTATAAGTTCACTTATTTGAAATTGTCAACATATTTGAAAACAAATAGCTTGATTTTAAAAGGCAATCTGCAAATTTCTTTAATATGGAAGTTACACTGATTTACATATTATTTCTTGCCGTGTTGCTAAATCTGAAAAATATCTGCTAAGTACTTACACATGCTAAGCAAGTGCTCTATCACTGAGCTATACCATCAGGCTCCATTTACATTTTATATAGTGAATATATTTGGTCAATTGGGCTTATTTCTGTTCTATTATATATGTATACAAACATAAATAATATATTTATAATAGATCTAGATCTTTTACTATGCCAGCTATTTTATTTGCTTTCTTATTTTATTTGGTATTTATAATGGCTACAGCCTTTAAATCCTAGGAGCTGCTTTTATATTAACTTCTACATGGTCCTACTAATCTCCTTAACATAGAAAGAACTCTTAGTAATAGGTAGAGAGATAGTCAGTGGATAAATCATACATAAATCAATATGCATGTGCATTAAATTCTCAAGAACATATAAAATTATACTAACTACAAGAAAGATATATCTTGAAATATGAAACTTAATGAAAACAGCAAATTCTTTAAAAACGTGATCTCAATTGTAAAAATAACATATGTAGGTGTTTTGTGTATTTCATATATATATATATATATATATATATATATATATATATATATATATCAGATCTTGTAGATTCCCATTTATTCCTGTAGTCAGATATGTATAACACCATAATATTAAGTTACCATTTATGAATCTGACCTAGGCCATCTCTAGAATGGGCATGTTGATACTTACTTCGCAGAGCTCTTGTAAAGAGAAAATGAGCAATGAGCAAACCTTTAGATAGTGTCTGACACAGAATACTGCAACAAATATATATGGTGGCCTCCCCTGTGTTTGCCTTTTCAAAAAAGACATGACTTTAACATTAACAACTTCAACATATCAATTAGTTTTGAAGTTGGGGGAATTAGAGTGTTTACATATTTGTATGATATGTATGTGTACATATATTTATATACAAAAGATGTTTCATCTTACATTTTGCCTTGGATCTTGCTTATTTCACTATGTGGGTGGAATTGTAAACTGCCTACAAAATATGTACCAATACTAAACTTTAGTTTTAGGGTGTTCCTAAATCCAATGACTTTTGTTCTGGTAGCTGTGAATTGGCATATTATTTTAGTTTTAATGTGATTTTGCCCTTATAACAGAAAGCAGAGGGATATTTAACACAGAAAGTATGAAGGCTGTATGAAGGTGAAGCCAGAACTCAGAGTTATGTTGCTCTAAATCAAGTAAAGTAGCAACCACCACAATTTGGAAGAGCTCATGAAGGGTTCTCCCCTAGAGCCTTCAAAGGGACCATGACCCTATCTATGTTTTGGTTTCATACTTCCAGCCTTTTGTTTATACTTGCAAACAAAGATAATAAATTTCTGCCATGAAGATTTATACTAATTTGTTATAGCAGCCCCGAGAATCTAATACACTCACAAATATAAACCCAGAATCAATGTTTGTGTGAACACATTAGTAAATAACCTATTTTATCAGTATAATAATATTAAAGTCATTAATATATGTTAAGAGAAATAGAAATGGCTAACATTTCTTATGTACTATGTTTTTCTGAATAACTCAGATATCAGAGTGCCCTTAAGAGTTATTCTTTCTACTTTGCAACTGCTAGAAGAAAACAGAGGGTCAGCACTCCATCAAATAGTTTCAGGCATTTACTTCCTCAATAAGACCTCTAAAATTTAGAAAATAATGCCAACAATTAATAAATGGAGTGGAATAAATTTAAAAGTTTTTGCAACAACAAAGAAAAGAAGAGCATGAAGACAGAGACTACAAAATAGGAGAAAATATTTGCCAGCTACTCTAATAATAAATGTTGACAAGGATGTAGAGAAAAATGAAACACTTACACACAGTTAGTGGGATTGTATATTAGAACCACCACTATGGAGATCGGGGTGGGTGTTTCTCAGAGGACTAGGAACTTTCCCAATCCTCAGTATACCAATACTCAGTATTTATCCAAAGTATTAAAGTCAGCATGTTATAAAGATACATGCATACCAAGTTTATAGCAGCATAATTCACAATAGATGAGTTATGGTACCCATTTAGGTGTCCATTAACAGAAGAATATGTAAAGAAAATGTACTATATATACACCATGGAATTTTATTCAGCCATAAAGGGAAACAAAATTATGTCATTTACAGGAAAATGGATGGAACCGGAGAACATGGATGGAACAAAGTGAGATTAGCCAGATTCAGAAAGATAAAGGTCATATATTTCTCTCATATCTGGAAGCTATGGACACAAGAGGAAATAAATGGGACTTTTTGAAAATAAGAGACCAGCAGACCAGAGGAAGGGAATCAGAGGAACAAGAAGAGAAGGAAAATGGGTAGACATGCAAATTATACATTTTGCATATACAAATATATCACAATAAATCCAATTATTATTTATAATTACTATGTACCAATAAAATGCAATAAAATAGTCATTCTTTCTCATTTTCAGTTTATAAAAAATGAGGATCAGAGAAAAAGAATGTTGCACAAGACTGCACAATCATGGAGTAGGATAGCTTCAATTTCTATGCAGTGCATCATGTTGCAGGACCTGGGAAACTGTGAAAGACTTGTTGTTAAGTGAAAGAAGCATTCTGCACAAACATGCATATTTTAGGAGGTCATTAAAGGCAATACAGATTATGTTAATATAGTGTATTTATACAAAAACTGGACCTAGTGACAGAAAGGCAGATTGTGACCTTGGAGAGCATGTGCCTTTTAATCCTGGGAAAGCCTTGGTGCAGTTGGATAAGGTTTTTGTGAATGATGAATCATGTTAATAGGGATATAGAAAATTCATTTCGGTTCATTGATTTTGAAGGGGAAGAAAGAGATAAAGAATGAATTCTGTGCCTGTGTGGGGGATGAGGGGTCCAGATGGGACTTTTGAATCATTTCAATTCTTTGAAACTTGACCAAGTTTAAAAGCTAATGTGAATGAGTTGCCTCATTTCAGATTTAACCCTTTGTCTTGCCCATATATTATTTTACTTCTTACCCTCTTATTTCCACTTAAGAGCTTCTGAGATGCCTTCAATGGAACGGTATAAGTTTTGACTTCAATGCATATGTAGTTTTTAATGAAAGCATTGACAATTGTGAAAATATGCTAGTTACTATTAGATTTTTGCCTCTCCTTAAAAATAAGTACTGCTCAACTGATTACTGTGGATGGGTCCAGAATTTCTGTATAAATATATTAACATAAGAAGCAGTCCTTGGGGCAAACATTAGTCAAGTACCATAGCATAAAGTCCCCTGATGTGATCTATCACTAAGACCCCTAGATCGTTTTATAGACACACCTGTCTTCCCAGCATGGGGAACTATAGTTTTTGACAATAATCAAAAAGTAGAGGAATGTCTAAAACTTTGAACTCATTCCATAACAGAGAGATATTTGCTTCTTTCATCTAGCTGTCTGTGTTCTCATTAGGAGAAACAAAGGGGACTGGTTTTAACCATATGTGCCTCAGCCCTGAGGCTCAGCCAGCCCCTACTGCTGTGCCCCAGCATTTAAAGGGCCATTGATGTCCCATTATTCTTGGGACAGCTCTTTTTAGATAATATGGTCAGTACCATTTCTCACATTACCAAGCTCAGGCTCACAGAGCCTAAATCATCTCTCCAGAAATGTTTCAGGATTGGAAGGAGATTTCATTTCTCACCATCTCTTGAAAATACTGAACAGACTCTTTATTAGAAAATGGGCTTCCAAGGGATAGGGTTATGGCTCAGTGGTAGAGTGCTTGCCTAGCATGCATGAGGCACTGGGTTTGATCTCTGGCACTGCATAAAAATAAAAATAAATAAAATAAAGGTATTGTGTCCATCTACAAAAAAAAAATCCATTTTTTTTAAAAAGAAGATGGGCTTCCAAACCAGGATTACCATTCTTCTCCATTTTAGGCAGATTTATCTGTCCTTGAGTACATACTCACCATAGAAATGAAGTAATCCAGACTTTGGGGATGTTACCAGAAAGATATCAGAAATGACTCTTTCCAAAATTAACAGGTGAATTACAGAGAACTGTGGAATATAGCCTTTGAATCACCTCTTTAAAATCCCCCTGTTCCTGCTAATGGGCAGAATTACAGCCTTTGGAACAGGAGTTCTCTGTGTTTCTCCTTTGCTAGCAAAATAATAAACCTTCTTTTTCTAAAACAAAAGAAGGAGGAGGAGGAGGAAGAAGGAGGAGGAGGAGGGCGGGGGGGGGGGGGGCTTCTAGGGCTTGAGAAGGTCAGATTATACTCCTGCTATTGTGGCTCCATGAGTCCCATTCAACAATCCCTCTCTAAGACAAAGAGTAGAGAGAAGAAGAAATCTCCATAAGTAGTTATTCCTGAATTACTCCAAAGTTTTTGCCTTTTTTGTCTTCATATTACTTGGGATCTGAATGTCTTAATTCTCTAGGGTCTAGCACTACAAGTTTCAAGAGGGGTTCAATTTTTTAAAAATAGTTTTTAGCTGTAAATGGATCTTTTATTTCATTTATTTATTCATATACAGTGCTGAGGATCAAATCACACATGCCAGGCAAGTTCTCTACCACTGAGCCACAACTCCAGCCTCAAGGGGTTCAATTTAAAAAAAAATAACCTGTAGAGTCTTATAATTGCAGTATTGTTGAAATTAAAGCTAGTTTGTCAGTTTAATAAAAATATTAAGAACTATCTAGAAATTTTGGAGAAAATATTTGAAAACTACACTGCATATAGATGATTAATATTCATGTTTGTAAGTCACAATAAAAAACAGAATGGTAAAATTTTCAACAGAAAATTCACTCAGAATATATAAGAAAAAATGAAAATATTGAACAGAATTTGTGTGCCAGCCTAGGGGGGAGGAACTACGTGGTGGACTAGGAAAAGGCTTGGATCAGCTGTGATCCTTACCTCTGCAAAGCGAGGCTGAGCCAGAGAGAGTGAAAGCCAGCAAGCACATGCAAGAGCAATCTAGGTCTAAGGAGACCTATTTCAGCTGAACCATTTATTACATCTTCAAATTACCATGAGCTGTAAGAAATACAAGGCACAGAAGAAGTCATTCAATATGCAAAAAAGAAATAGAGAACTATTTTTTCAGGTCCCAAAGAAGAGCAAAATAATTCTAATATTGCTCAAATTTAGATGGAATCTAGAAAAATGCTGAGCGATACAACACACATCCAGGATCAAAGTTCCCACTCACCTAGGAAAAATCTAAAAGACCAGACCACATACCAAAACAAGATTATTAACATTACCTTGGATGTAAACTTTAAGAAAATCAAAGACGTGGATATATGTTCATACACAGCTAGAGGGGCAACTTGTATGCAGAACTCAACACCTCTGATGCTGTCAAAGAAGAGATGGAAACTTGACAAGGTGAGGAAATGCTGATGTGTAGCACAGAGGGAATCTAAATGTTCCTAAACCTCAGAATGCCACTCAGTTGTTCTCCTGAAAGCAGCCACATGGTAATTACATTTTCCAAAAGTAAAAGCAAGCAGAAAGAAGGTAGCCAGATATTTGGCTGGCATGAAAAGGGATGTACTGACTTTGTCAAATTTTACATTCTCAAAGTTGGGAAGAGGAGAAAAAGAATTGCTAAGTGCAGGGAACTTTACAAAGGATACTAACTCTGTGTCTATGGTTTCAAAGACGAAACCACCAAGGACAACTTGTGCAAGAAAGGAAGGTTTCTTTCCTTTTTTGGAGAATGACCATTGGAGCTCATTAGTAACTTGGACTCCATCCTAGAAAACACCAAGCCGATTGATGAGTTAGAGAGTAAGCTCTTTCAGGTTGAGGCTGAGAAAGAAGTGAACCGTAGGGCAGAAGCTGCTCAGAACTCTTGAGTTAGAGGAAAGAAACACCCTTGTGTTGAAAGAGTACATTGTGGAAGAGTATTCCAGTTTGAAAAGAGAGAGTGAAAAAATCAGGGAAAACATGAAGGAAAAAAATTTTTAAAAGAGATGAAAACTTCTCTATTTAAATTGCATAAAACAAACTTTGGGAAACAGAAAACTCTACTGCAGTGAAAATACTCAAACTTCTTTTACATCTCAGTGACTTGGTTAAGTACATATTCTGGGACAATAATGGAAATGGAGGTTGTGCCACCTGCTTTGTTTTTACAGGATTGTTCATTTTCACTTGTCAGCATTTAATAAATGACATTGTGGGGGAAAGGAATAGAGTCAAAGAAGTGGGAAGACAATATTGGTCAATGTGTAAGGATGACATTTGATTATGAAGAGTTTCAAGTCAAAGGAAACTACTGCTTTTTCATTGCAACTTGATTTGAGATATTTGATGCAACTCTTGATTATGCCATCCTGAAACTGAAGGAAAAGGGAGAAGAAGTACCTGTGGAACTATATAATGGAATTGCTCCTATACCACCTAGTAGTTTGATGTATATTTTTGGCCATCTAAATGGAGAAAAGAAGCATGTTTGTGTTGTGATTCCTCAGGGTAAATGTGAAAAGAAATGTCAAGAAAACAGGTTGTTGCTATGCTGAGCAGTTTATACACTTATATACTCAAAGAAGCTTCCAGGAAATACTTCCAAACTCTGATATGATTACCTATGACACCACCTTTTATTTGGGGGCTTTTGGATCCCTGATGTTGATTCCAAAGTTTCCTTGATGGCCATGCATACTGCTGGCACCACTTGTCAGCTACCAAATGAGATTGCTCAGATCATTGAGTTTGGCTCTGCTATGACCTCTATCCTCTCTGATATTAAGCAAAAACATGGATGATGATATAATGACATATTTCTAAATCAGTGGGATGTAGACATGTTAAGTCAAGAGTACTAAGGACTCTTACCAACTTTAAGGGAATTGCCTATGTTATTCCATAGGCAATGATGATAATTATCTAACTTCCACAATGGTCAATTTCATAAAAAATAATCATAATTGATATTATAGACCACCTCTCATACTCTAGACATTTTCTATCCCATGGAGAAATAAGTACTAACAACCCTATGAGGTGGACAGTTACCTCTATTTCAAAGTCAAGCAAGTGAAGAATTGATATGATTAAGCAACATTTTATGACAACAATATCATGTAACTATTGATTTATTTCATTTTACGTTTCTTACTCTAAATTCACTTGCTTCAGAGCAGGAGCTTAAACTTTTTTACTAATTATCCCGAATATCTGACACATGGAAAGGAAAGGCTTAGAAAAATGTGTGGGTCAATCAGTAGCAAAATATGGAACTGTAGTTAATGTTAACTGAGAAGTTATGCTTGCTTAGAAATGATCAAAACAACCTGGTGGATCTTTAGATAATTATGCTAATTAAGAAAAAAATCCTGGAAGGTCATATATTGTAGTATATTTTTAAATAACATTGTTTAAATGACAGAATTATATAAATGGGACATGAATTAACAGCTGTCAAGAGTTAAGAAGTGGGTGAGGATAGGAAAGTAGTGATTATGAATACAAAAGGACAAAATAGAAGATGTCCTTGTTTTGATGGAACTACTTGGTATCTTGGCTGTATCAATGTCAGTATTCTACATATTGATGCTATGATACTATAATTCTTCAAAGTGTTAACAATTGGAGGAAACAGGGTAAATAATACACAGGAAACTAAGTAAACAATACACAGGAATCTTTCCATGCAAAATAGTATGTGAATCTACAATTATCTCAAAATAGAAAGTTTAGTTCTAGGATTATGTGTGAAAGTAAGCATCGTAGCATTATAAAAGTGAATGTACTAAACACGCCAATTAAAATACAGAGATTGTCAGAGAATACAGGGACTGGCATTAAAACAATCTAAATATCCATCAAGTGGCAATAGATTTAAAAATGTGTTTAATTTGTAAAATGAAATTTCTCTAGTGGCAATAATAAAAAAACTGATACAAAGCATTATGCTAAATGAAAGATGCCAGACATTCCAATTATAAGAAATTTCTAAAAAAGGAAAATCTGTAGAGAAAGTCAATCAATGTATGCCTAGAGCTGAAAGTTGGAGCACAGATCAACTTCCACTGGGCACAACAGAACTTTTAAGGGAAATGGAAATGTTCTAAAATTGGTTTGTGATCATGGTTGTGTATATTTGCTAAGAAATCATTGAGCTGAACATATAAAGGTTGAATTTTATGCCATTTAAGTTACACATCAATGAAACATGTTAAAAAATTAAATTTAAACTAATGCTTTAAAAAAGAAATGATCACAAAATCTTACAATTTCCGAAATCCTCATATTACTAAAACTGTCAGAAATGTGTCCTGGAAAATCAGAAGTAATATCCACTCTTCCCGTATAAACAGGCTATGAATACAAGGGCATCTTCAAGGTCATCTTCCTTTATTCTGATTTCCTTTGTTTTTTACTAATGTCCTTTATTCTGTTCCAAGATCCCACCCAGTGTATGCATCACATTTAGCTCTCATGTCCTTGGGCTCCTCAAGGCTCTGATGGTTTCTCAGACTTCTTGCTTTTGATGACTTGAGCAGTTAAATCAGGCATTTTGGTAAGCTGCCTTCTATTGGAATTTTTCAGATGTTTTTTTCTGATCAGACTGATTGTGAGTTCTGGGGAAGAATATTATAGAATAAAGTATCATTATTATCAAGAGATCGTAGTGTCAACATGATCTGTGATTGTTGGTGCTGGTCTTTATCACCTGACTGAAGTGGTGTTTGTCAGGTTTCTCCATTTTCCCTCCATGGTACTCTGGAAGGAAGTCACCAAGCATAGCCCATGTTTGTGAAGTGATGAAGTGATGACTTAGGTTCTCCTTCCTTATTTAGGGGACTCCTAGAGAATCTACATAATTTATTTGGGATCATTTTGCATGGGAGATTTATCTTGTTTCCCGTTTATGTATTCCATCATTTATAAATATCAGTATGGACTCACGGACACTCTTAATTCCATATGGTTCCATAACCACATGGGTCATTTCCACTTCCTCCCCTTGCTTTTCTATAAATTCCCTACTCCAACAGTGGAAAATATGGTTCTTATCATTCCTCAGTCATTTGCTTAACTGTTTGATTCTGGAATATAGCTGGCACAGTGGTATACACCTGTAATCCTGGAAACTTGAGATGCTGAGGCAGGGGGATCACAAATTCCAGACCAGCCTGAGCTACTTAGCAGGAGCCTCAGCAACTTAGTGAGACCCTGTCTTAAAATAAAAAAATAAAAAGGACTGGGGGATGCAGCTTAGTGATAAAGCACAGGAGCAAAATGTATCTAAATGTAGTATTTATGTGCTATTTCTTTTGCATTTAATCTTACATACCCCAATTATTTCATAAATTTATAATGCAGTTATACATATAATACTTTTAGATTCCCTTGTCTCAGCCTATGTTCATTTACTTTTGATATTTTGATCTCCTAAATGATTTTTAAAATTTGTATATAATAATTCACTCTTTGTGTTGTCAAGTTCTATAGGTTTATCAAGTGCATGATATCATGTATCCACCATTGCAATGTCATACAGAGTAGATTCATGTCCCTAAAATTTCCCTGGGCTTCACCTACTTAATCTTTCCCTCTCTCTTGCACCCTTAGCAGTCACTGATATATATATATATATATATATATATATATATATATATATATATATATATATTGTTTTTTGTTTTTTTTTTTTAGAGAGAGAGAGAGAATTTTTTAATATTTATTTTTTTTTTAGTTTTCGGCAGACACAACATCTTTGTTTTTTGTATGTGGTGCTGAGGATCAAACCCGGGCCGCACACATGCCAGGCGAGCGCGCTAGCGCTTGAGCCACATTCCCAGCCAACTAATATTTTTATTGTCTTTAAAGTTTTATTTTTTCCAGAATTTCATATAATTGTAGTCATATAGTTTGTAGCATTTTCAGTCTAACTTATTTCACTTAGAAGGTTTCTGTATTTGTATTTTATGGCTTGATAGCTCATTTCTTTTTATCACTGGGTAACATTCCACTGTATGGATTTACCATAATTTGTTTATTTGCTCATCTTTCAAAAGATATCTTAGTTGCTTCTAGTTTTGGGTGATTATGAATAAAGCTTCTCTAAACAAAAAACTAAATAAAAAGAAAAATGTTAAAAAATATGCAAAAAACATAAGAACTAATATTATGCAATTATAAATCTTAAAAATAATAATTTAGTGGAAAACACAAAGTGCAAAAGAAGATGAGCACTGTGATTTCACTTTTGGAAAATGTGTGTGTGTGTGTATGTGTGTGTGTGTGTGTAGGTGTATATGTGCATGTCCAGCTCACTGAACGGAGAATGTCTGGAAAGGATACAAATTAGGCCCATGAAAGATACAGGATAATTCTAATTTATAAATATGTATTCATATACTGTTTTTATTCAGGGAAAAACTATTTTGATAAAGAATTGTAGGACTGGAGTTGTAGTTCAGTGGCAGAGCACTTGGTTAGCATGTATGAGACACTGGGTTTGATCCTTAGCACCACATAAAAATAAACAAATAAAATAAAAATATTCTTTCCATGTGATCTTACACACTGGTACCCAAGGGAAAAAAAACTATGAGGAGAAATTTACTATTGCAAAGATACTAAAATCATATTGTAAATATCTAAAGGCAACCCTTGGTCACTTGGCCAATCCTGACTAGTTATAATTGGAACTTGATTTTTTTTTAAAGATTTTATGGTCAGTGGGTGTTGCTTTTAATTATTCACTCTTCCTACATCTTGGAATATTTGGTCTGTTTAATTGTCACAAAAGTTCCTCCCTTCAGGGTAATTCATGTTTTTCTGAGCAGGGAGGATTTTTATATTTCTTAGAACTGAGAATAGCTCTACAGATCACAGGTTATTTGTGGAGGAATATAACATATCCTATTAACTTAAGCCAAGTAAGAAACACCACTTTAGGTAAATTGCTTTTTAAAAGAAAGCATGTAGGGGGCAATACAGCAGGCCCAGTCTACAGAAGTGTCCTCTTCATTTTCCTACCACTCATGACTATCTGCTGCCTATCAATCCTCTCTCCAGAACACTGTGGACACAGCTGCCCAGACCCCATCATGGCTCATCCACCCACTCTGTCACCTTTCCTGTGGCCTCTTCTCCCCAATCTTGCTTCCCAGGGACAGCGAAGGTGGGCTTGCTGCATAATGTTGCATGGTAAAGATGCCCCTCATTCTATGGTTGTACAAGATTATTTTTTTACAACTTAGTTTTTAATACAGAATTAAATTATACAAAGGAATCATAAACTAGGTTTTAAGCAAGGGTATGAACAATTTTTCTTTGTTTAACTTTCTGTTTATACATTGTAGAGAAGTTTGAAAATGGTGATATTTTGGTACCATGCCACCTAGTGACAGCATCCTGAACTACAGATTGAACACAGCTGCTGACAACATTTAAAATTACAAAATAATTTGAGTTTTATTTTTTGTTATTGACCAAAATTCATTTCATTAGTATCATAGTGATGAAAGTTCAGTTACTTCATCACTTTCCTTTTACAGACAATACTAAAGAGCCGATTCATATACATGTAAATATCTTTGAAAATGTTTTGTCATAGAAAGACTCTGAAACTGTCCTTTCAAAACTCTGGAAACTAATAAATTATATATTAAGTCTTAAATTCAAAATATCCTCCCAATCACACAAGTTCTTATATCAACAGACATTAGAAATAATGTGAATTATTGCTAACCCAAATGTCCAAAAATCATATCTGAGCATTGGTTTTATTTTTGATGCTTCCTAGAATTCACCTGTGATTGTGACCTTATCAATTTTCACTATACTGCATTATTCAGAGTGTTATGACAGTCTCTATTATCATCAATGTATAGATGACATCTTTTAAGAGTCTGTATTTAGTCAAAGGGCACAATTCTGGGTAGAGTTCACATGACTATTTCCTTGGTGAATGTAATATGTCTTCTTGGAGCCCATCAAACTTTTGGTAGAATTCTAATATTGTGATAATAGAACTTGGTCTGTGTGTGTGTGTGTGTGTGTGCGCGCGCGAGCACGTAGTTTTTTTTTTTTTTTTTAAGGATACAGATACAGGTTTATATACACTCAAGTTTATATAAATAAAAACATATGCATCAAGACCTTTGTACAAAAAAAGTTTGGTCATTAACTGTGGTGAAGCAGAAAACCAGGACAATACCATATTTTAACACCTTTGCTTAAATATTGTTTTCAGACAACAAATTTATTTTGGTACCAAACATAAATTTATTTCTAAGAAGTCCCAGGAATGAGCCCTAAAACTGCCAGAATTAACTTTTTTAAATTGCTTTTATTTTTTAAATACATGACAGCAGAATGTGTCACAATTCTTATTACACATATAGAACACAATTTTTCACATCTCTGTTTGTATATAAAGTATGTTCACACCAATTCATGTCTTCATACATGTACTTTGGATAATGATGTCCATCACATTCCTCAATCATTGCTAATCCCCTGCTCCCTCCCTTCCCCTCCCACCCCTCTGCCCTGCCTAGAGTCTGTCAATTCCTCCCATGTTCCCTTTCCTTAACCCTACTATGAGTCAGTCACCTTTATATCAGAGAAAACTTTCGCCATTTGATTTTTGGGGATTGGCTAACTTCATTTAGCATTATCTTCTCCAAATGCATCCATTTACCTGCAAATGCCATGATTTTATTCTCTTTTATTGCCTAGTAATATTCCATTGTGTATATATGCCACATTTCTTTAATCCATTCATATACTGAAGGGCATTTAGGTTGGTTCCACAATTTAGCTATTGTTAATTGTGCTGCTATAAACATTGATGTGGTTATGTCACTGTAGTATGCTGTTTTTAAGTTCTTTGGGTATAGACTGAGGAGAGGGATAGCTGGGTCAAGTGGTTGTTCCATTCCCAGATTTCCAAGGAATCTCCATACTGCTTTCCATATTAGCTGCACCAATTTGCAGTCCCACCAGCAGTGTATGAGTGTACCTTTTTCCCCACATCCTT
Source organism: Marmota monax (assembly GCF_021218885.2). NCBI lineage: Eukaryota > Metazoa > Chordata > Mammalia > Rodentia > Sciuridae > Marmota > Marmota monax. The sequence continues at coordinate 3,726,585 of NW_026694774.1, read as the reverse complement.
GCCAACACTAATTGTCATTTGTATTCATAATAGCTGCCATTCTGACTGGAGTGAGATGAAAGCTTAGAATAGTTTTGATTTACATTTCTCTAATTGCTAGAGATGATGAACATTTTTTCATATATCTGTTGATTGATTGAATATCATCTTCTGAGAAGTGTCTGTTCAGGTGCTTGGCCCATTTATTGATTGGGTTATTTGTTTGTTTTTCTTTTCTTTCTTTCTTTCTTTTTTTTTTTTGGTGTTTAGCTTTTTGAGTTCTTTATAGACCCTAGAGATTGCTGCTCTATCTGATATGTGAGGGGTAAAAATTTGCTCTCAAGATGTAGGCTATCTATTCACCTCACAAATTGTTTCTTTTGCTGAGAAGAAACTTTTTTAGTTTGAATCCATCCCATTTGTTGATTCTTGATTTTAAATTCTTGGGCTATAGGAGTCTTATTAAGGATTTTGGGGCCTAATCCCACATGATGGAGATTAGGCAAAGTTTATGCATTTTAATGGTATGATTTGATGAATGGATGATGGTAAATGTGTAAAACTGTGCAAACATCACCATAGTCAAGTGTTAGTCATTACCATAATCCCCCCAATCCCATTGTGATGCAGTTAATCCCACTGTCCACCTGTAGTCTTAGGCATTCAGAGATATGTTTTCTGTGTCTATGCATTAAACTATTGTGAGAATTTCATATAAATGGAATCATATAATATTTGGTCCTCAGTATCTGGCTTCTTTCACTTCACACAACGTTTTATAGATTCATCCATGTAGTAATATGTCCAAATTTCATTCCTTCTAATGGGTGAAAAATATTCTATCATACCACATTTTAAAATATTTTTATTTGTTCTTATTAGTTATATATAATAGTTGAATGTATTTTGGCATATTATACATAAACAGAGTATAACTTTTCATTCTTCTGTTTGTACATGATGTCGAATTACATGAGTCATGTAATCATATATTTACATAGAACAGTATTCCTATTCTCATTCCTTTCCCTTTATTCCCCTTTGTCTAATTCAAAGTAGTTCTATTTTTCCCTACCCTCTCCTTATTGTGAGTTATTTTTTGTTTATCCATTAATCTGCTGATGGGCACTTGAATCGTTTCCAGTTTGGAGTTATGTTGTATAACATGTCATATTTTGTGGGTTCAAATTCTTACGTAGACATGAATTTTCATTTCTCTTGGTATGTATCCAAGGGTGAAATAACTGCCTATTTAACCATTTGAAGAACAGTCAGACTTTTCATGACCATGATAGTTATGAGGAATACAGTCTTTGTTATTTTTCTAGTGATCAGACTGCAACCATTCTGCTTTCTGCGAACAGGAGGTGGTCTGTAGTATGACTACAGTAATTGACTTTCAGCAAAAGGCAAGATGCAGAGCACTTAGCTGTGGCATTTCCTGTGTGGAGTAGAAGCCTGTGCATCACAGTTGCCATAGAAACAGGACATTATTGTTGGCCTTTGTGTACTGATAATACTCCCCTACCGTCAGTTTTAAAGTCAATACATTCCTGATAACAGAAAACCCGGACAGAGTTTTGCCAATGTGTGGGGGGCGAGGAGGGTTGCCTGTGTTCCCGCCTGATTCCTCTAATTAGTATACTTGTTCAGCTCGCCTGAAGAACGAAGGTGTTTCGCTTTTAGAGAAAGGCTATGGAACAAAGAGGCCTGCGCAGAGGCATTTCCGGTGCAGAGGTTCTTCCCAGGCACCGGTTGCCATAGAAACCTGACAACATTATGCCGACTGTGACAGCATTCTCCAGGAAACCGACTTGCTCTGGTTAGCGAGCCGGCCCTCCCCTCTAGGCATTTGGACTCAGCGGAGGGTGTGGATGCCCCACGGTGGGGGCTGATTCTCCCTGGGATGTGGGGAGATGAAAGGATCCCAGTATCCAAGTGGCCTCATCCCTGCTCTGGGACTAAGAGCCCCGCTGACTCGAGAGGGAGAGAGACTTGGGACCCTCTTGGCCCCACGCAGGGTGATGTTCTGCTCCAGGCTGTCCTGGACCCACTTTCCATGTAGAGGAGGGGCACGGGAGGTTAAGACAGGGAACAAACAGCCCTCTTTGAGCCCAGGTTCTCCTCTGTAAAATGGGGATAGGAATGCTCACCCACGGATTTGCTGGGACCTTCATTGATAACACCTGTTCTTATAATAATTGCTGATTCCTGTGTATCTTTCAGGTGGTTATTCAAATATGCAGTTGTTTGGAAGTTCTTCCTAGCAACTCGAGATTGTAATATTAATTCTTCCTGATACCATGCTTTTACATATTCTATGATGACTTTTTTAAGCCAATCTTTTCTACATTTATTAAAATGTCAGTTACAAAATTTATAATTAAAAAAATAATGTTGATGTATTTTCACTATTTTTATTAGAGCTTTATGATTATACATGCTAGTTGGGTTCCTCGTGACAAACTGAAACATAACATGGGATTCGATTTCAGTTCATGAACCCCCACACACTTTTCTCTCTTGTCCTCATTGCCTCTCCCATTCTACTTCCTCTACTCTAATGGACTACCTTTCACACATATTAATTTATATTTGATCATTTCTTTATACTTATGCATAAAAGTGAATTTCCCTGTCATATAGTTATTTATTTTTTAGTTTTTTAAGTGGACACATATCTTTATTTTACATTTTATGTGGTGCTGAGGATCAAACTTAGTGCCTCAGGCATGCTGAGCCACAACCCCAGCCCCTCATATATTTATGTATGTATATGTTTCTTTAAGAATTCATTTTGCATTGCTTCCCCTAACCCATCTCTCCATTCTGCCTCTTGATCTCCTTCTACATTACTGATCTTCTCTTTATCCTTATAATATCTTATCCTTGCATCCCCCTTTTCTTTATTTTACTCTAGCATCCGCATATGAGAGAAACATTTGACCTTTTAGTTTCTGAGACTGGCTTATTTTGTTCAGCATGATTTTCTCCAATTACATCCATCTTACCAGCAATGTTGTAATTTCATTTTTCTTCATGGCTGAGTAGAACTCCACTGTGTGTGTGTGGGGGGTGTATATAAAAGCTTCTTTTTATTTTATTTATTTATTTTTAAATTTCTTTTTAGTTGTTTATTAACCTTTACTTATTTAGTTATATGCAATGCTGAGAATCGAACCCAGTGCCTCACACTTGCCAGGCAAGAACTCCACCACTGAATCACAACCCCAGTCAGTATATCACAGTTTCTTAATCCATCTATTGGCAGACATCTGGGTTTATTCCCCAATTTAGCTATTACAAGGCGTGGAGCTATAAACACTGAGATGGCTACATCACTGTAATGTGCCAATTTTACATCTTTTGGGAAAATACCAAGGAATGGGATAGCTGGGTCATATGGTGGCTCCATCCCTAATCTTTTCAGAAATCTCCATACTGCTTTCCAGAGTGGTTGTATATTTATTGTTGCTTGTATTCTTAATAACTGCCATTCTGATTGGAGTGAGATGAAATCTTAGTTTTGATTTGCATTTCTCTAATTGCTAGATATGTTGAACATTTTGTCATATATTTGCTGATTTATTGTATATCATCTTCTGAGAAGTGTCTGTTCAGTTCCTTCACCCATTTATTGATTGGGTTATTTGTTATTTTGGTGTTAAGTTTTTTGAGTTCTTTATATATCCTGTAGATTAGTGCTCTATCTGATGTGTGTGTGATAAAAATTTGCTTCCATTCTGTAGGCTCTCACTTTGCTGAGCAGAAATTTTTCAGTTTGAATCCATCCCATTTATTGATTCTTGATTTTATTCCTTGCTCTATAGGAGTCTTTATAAGGAATTCAGGGCCTAATCTGACATGATGAAGATTTGGGCCTACTTTTTCTTCTATTAAGCACAGGGTCTCTGGTCTAATTCTTAGATCCTTGATCCACTTTGAGTTTTGTGCATGGTGAGAGGTAGGGGATTAATGTCATTTTGCTGCATGTGGACTTCCAGTTTTCCCAGCACCATTTGTTGAAGAGGCTATCTTTTCTCCAATATATGTTTTTGGCACCTTTATCTTGTATGAGGTAACTGTATTTATGTGGGAAGTGAGGATATACAGTTATTATATCTTATGAATCGTGAAAGAGGAATCAGAAGATAGTAGCAGGAGTAAATCCAACCCTCACCCATTAGACTTCTAGCCAACTTAAGCTGGTCACTCGAACTGCCAGACTCAAAGGAGAAGCAAGTTGGGCTCCATTCACCCTTCTGACTCAAATCTCCCTAGTACAGCCCACTGAATGCCTGTTTCACTCACATTCCCCCAGTAACCTCCTAAGTCACCTAATTGGCTCCTGCTGGGATATTGTGACAGAGATTTTCCATCTCATGGAGGGAGCCATAGCTTCAGAGAGATCTCCCCAAGATGGCTCCTGCCTCAGCTCTCTGAGGCCAGTTGAGATACAGAGCATGCTTTTCAATCACCAGTGTACAATGTAGTCTCTGTCAGCTAAGTTTCAGTACCTTTTTTTAATCATAGGGTTTTCCATACCCAAATCTGTTTCTCTGTGTTCTCTCTCCCTCTGGTGAAGCGGTGCTGAAGTAACAGCTGGGTTGGCTCCAATGTATTCTTTCTGGTTTATTGTACCCAAGTTTCTAAGTACCTAAGCCAGTTTGAATGCCCACTATTGAAATCTGGTAAAATCCTTATTTCACTCATTGTAGCTGAGAAGTTATACATCCACTGCTTTGGTCCCGGGTCACTGTGTAACTTGGAATACGTCTTTCCTCTACTCTGCCATCTTCTGATCTACTCTCCTGTGTTTTCACTATTTTAAGCATACCCAGAAAGGTTCTTCATATTAAAAAGAGACTCTTTAATGTTATTATTATATTCACAGAACATCACATTCTCAGCTCTGTATTCCCCTCCCTGAGGACTCTCTTTCTTACAATGCCCTGTCCTCAGACAATTGATCTGTTAATAGATTAGTTCTTATTTTCCATAATTTTATGTAAATGTAATTATACAAGTTGCATCTTGGGGGTATGGAGGATAGGATGTCTGATTTGGTTCTTTCAGCCTATATATTTACTTTTATTTTAGACTTTTGGGTTATTCTTTATTGTACCTGAAAATATTGAACAACAGAAACATTATTTCTAGACATTTTGGAAACACTTTGTTGAATATTTAATATTATCTCTAAAATAAGACTCACATTTGGGTAAAATGGAGATTACCATTTCTTTTGTGAATCATCGAAGTATATACTTCATATGCACTAAAGAAGAAATTTTTCCAGAATAATCTTCAGATTTGGCACTATATTAAATATCTAATGAATAAATATAACAAGTTGGAGTGCTGCATTTGACTTTGCTGAGAAACTTCTGTATTGATATCAGAAAATCAGCTTCCTGTTGCTCTCCAAATGAAGAAAGAATGAAGATAAAAACGAGAAGGGAACCATAAACCCTTAACCCAGTGCTTGACCCATTACCATCTACAGGACCATGCACTGGGATTTCATCTGCACCTTCAGCTTCTTCAGAGGGAGAAAGAATAAGTGCATATACATAAGAGCACAATGCCAGAATCATTTAAATCTACAAGTCATGAACTGGAAAGTCATCATTAATAAAGGAGGGTATCCTTAGGGGAGGGTAAGAGTTAGAATCCTATTCCTGTTCCTTACTAAATGACTCTGTAAATTTGATTTTACATCAGTGAGTCACCTATTGAGTAGAGTCACTGTGCAAAAATTATGTAAAAAATATAATTGTTTATACATTTTTAGTTTTAACTATGTGAATGATATCATAGAATGGGGGCCATTTTGTAACCTTTTCCCTCTGAAAACATTTTCTTGTTTGCTCTGATGTTGATGACTTTGCAGTTTTGACATTTTAGCAATCCTGTAGTGAACATTCTTGTGCATGTGCCTGTAAATCTCTGCGGTTTAGACCTAATAGGGTAGAAGTTGACAGGTGACACACTTTCTTCTCTTACAGATGTTGCTAAGTATTTTCACAAATAATTGCATTAATATGTTCTCTGCCAGCAACGTATGCAGATCTCATGACCTCATATTTTCCATGTAAAGAGAATGAAACATAAATATAAGCCCACTGATTGGGTTTTCTTTTAAAACTCTACAAAATTCCAGGAAATTTTCTGAGTCATGAAATGAGACCATAATCAAATTCAATTTGATTTTTGTTCAATGTTTATGATCTTTGACAAAGCAGTCCACTTATGAGAATTTCCCCCAAATTCAGTCAGCATTGGCTCCTATGGTTAATCACTCATCTGTCCACATTGCTCAATGCTAAGCTGACCATTTCCCTGGATAACTCAGTACATTCAGACCCCCTGAGTTTTCTCCATCCATTCAGATAGGAAAATCTGTCTCACTGCTGGATGCTCAGCCTGGTTGGACCATACACAAATCCATGCCAAATTTGATATGAAGCAGTGTTCAGGGTCCTAAGATTGGAGGATCTTATGAGGTACATGGAAATCTGTAACCTTAGAAGGTTGCTAGGTGAATATTGAATTAAAATAAGAAGTATTTATTCACATTCAAAATTTTTTCACAAAAAGTGTGACTTGAGAATATGGTACCTGTGACAGGGATAGCCTTGCAACAAGGAAGTTACTTTCCTTAAGCACACATAGGCAAGACTCCTTGGGACAGCAGCTAGGATATGCATTGCAGTGGTTGACTTTTAGACTGACCCAGTGTAGCACCACAGTGTTGATAAATCTGTTTGATTCTGTTTTATTAAGAAATATCTTATCCTCAGACCTAAGCCTTTTTCTCCAATGTCACCTTAAGAAGGAATGAAGTTGATGTTTTGTTCTCCATAGGCTCTTGTTGTATTTCTTGGTTGGCTCAGAGGTCAGATGTGGAGGAGGTGTATTTGGGCAGAGTCTCATAATGATCCAAGCTTTATGGACCAACATGATAGAAAGAGAAAGTAAGCCAGCCAGACAAGAAAATGAGAAAATAGAGTTGTGGGCTCTTTGCAATACCCACCTCTGGCAAGCAAAGCAGAACACACACTTGTTCAGCCCAGACTATGATTAATAGTTTTGATAGGGAAAGGGGCTGGGATGAGGAACCCCTGCTTCTCCTTCCAAATTCATTAATCAGATAATTGATACCCAGAGGAGTGAGTATGTAGAGATGCTAAAGTCATTTTGAGATTTATGTCCCTCTGTATGAAAGAAAATATCATGAATGGAAGATAACAATTTTGACTGCAGTTGCTGTGAGTTTGTAGATCAGACTGGAGAGAATTGACATCTTAACAATCCCAAGTCTTCTGATCCATGAACAGGGTATATCTTCTAATTATTTACATCTTTACTTTTCTCAGCAATATTCTGTAGTAATCAATGTACATATCACAGTTCTGGGGACAGATTGTTCATAAATATTTCATGCTTTTTGATGTATCTTAAAATATTATTTTACAAATACAAATGTCAATTATTCTATTTTTCTGAACTTTCAGCAACCATATGTTAATATTAGCTGTTAAGGAATATTTTTGGCAGAAAAATTATTTCATGCTTAATCCACATTTATCAGTATTTCCATGTAAGATTTTGGAAGCCATTAGGAATACATAGAAACTAGGGATAAAATGTCCCAGGAACAGTTCTACAGGTCATCTACAGAAAAAAAAAAATCAATCTCTAAAAGAACATAGTTTAGTAGCTTTCAATAGTATATACATGGTTAGAAATTAAACCGATGAAATGTGTGCTTTTACTTCTTTACCTCCTAAAAAATTCAGCTTAATGAATTCCTGGGATCCTGGGTGGTATGAAAGAAGGGGAAACAATATGTACATATTTGTATATTCGTAAATGTATGTATATATTTACATACCACTGAAGCTGCTAGGAATTTTTATTGTGAAGTATACTTAAAGTTAATTTTTGTGGTCAAGTCGTTCTTATTCAGATCCTAGCACATATTAGAGATGAGATTACTGTGGCTGTTCTTTGTTTTTCCTAACATTTCCTTGGCCAGCATGGTTACCATAGTGACTGTGACTGCTGTGGGATTTGGAATATACTGAGCATCTGTTTATGATTTTTGCCTGAATTACTAATTACTTTGGTGCTCACATGTGCTGCTTTTCTAATTCTGATGTTCCTTCTAAAATATTTAGTTGGCATTTGAGAAGAGTGTAGAATCTTCATTTCCTATTTATTTATTTATTTATCATGTACCAATATCATTGTATCAGTCTGATTCTAAGATTCACATTTTTCTCAGAAGTTACCCTCTGTTATATATTTTATCTTTAGATTGTCCCCAAATTAACCAGTGGAAGTCACTTCAACTGGGTCTAAGTGTCCACTTGATACCTTTCTAGAATTCCCTGAGAATTTACTTTGCTCTCTGAGACTAACATCTCCCCATGTATAAAAAAGAAGCAATGAAGCCTACCTCAGAGCACCATTTTTTGAAGATCATCTAAAAATAGCAACCTACAATGTAGTGCATCTTTTATCCATCAGCAAAGCAAATGTTACTTCCTCATTCACACTTTGCTTCCTTCATTCTGTCCATACAATATGTATTTTTTGTTTTGTTTTGGGGAGTTTTTTGCTTGTTTGTTTTTGGTACCAGGGACTGAACCTGGGGGACAGGGGCTTATACACTGAGCAACATCTCCAGCCCTTTTTTATATTTTATTTAGAGATAGAGTCTTACTAAGTTGCTTAGGGCCTCACTGAGTTGCTGAGACTGGCTTTGAACTTGAGATTCTCCTGCCTCAGCTGCCCAAGCCACTGGCATTATGGTGTGTGCCACTGTGCTCAGCCAAACAATGCCTATTATATCAGTATAATACCCTGACAATAGTGAGAATACTTGGAAATGTAATATCAAGCAGGGATAAGCCCATGTTTTCATTATTAGTGAGTTTCTGGGTCACTGCTGTGTGCAGAAGGGAGTTGTGGAATGGAGCTGTGAAAGAGGAAAAACATCATTGAACAGCTTCCAGTTAACTTGAGTTAGGAAAGGCAAGACAACATCCTCTTATTTTTTCTCTATTCTATGTGTTCTCTTTCCCTTTACTTATTCTTCTAGTTTAACATTAGAGAATGGTGTGCACTCTGTACTCCAGAGCCAGGAGCTTATAGAGAAAAACAAATATGATGTTGAGTCTGCTGGACAGATTCCTGGAGAGATCAGTGTCCCACCATGGGAACACTTTGGTAAGATGCTACCCTACACTAACCTCCTCTATATAAGATCTTTCTGATCATCAGGACTACTCTGAAGATAAGTATGATCCCATGTAGGAAAGAAATGTGTGGTCTAAGTGTGGTTTATGAACTTTCAAGTAAATAAATTAACAAACACTCCAGATGTCCCATAACTATGCAATAGTACTTAATAAAATAATAGCACTCAAATGTGAGCTATTGAGATCAGCATTTTTGAAAGTGTGGTCCATGAATCACTTCATCAAAATCATCAATTGTTGCTTATTAAAATAGCACATATTTGGGTCCACCCTATGTCTGCTGATTCAAAACCAGGAAGGTTGGATGGACATGTCCATATTTTGAGTAATTTCTCTAGTTGTTTCCAGTATTCATCCAGGTTTGAAAGCACTTTTGTGAATTTGTAACAAGTTCTGCTAAATTTTTGAATCCTTTGATGTCTAATTCCATTGTTGGTTACTCCTATTTCTTGGCTTTAAATGTCTGTGTATTCTCTGGTGTATCAAATTGGTAAAATTTCCTTCAATTAAGTAATATTTATTCAGTAATTCATATATGAGACTAGGATCTAGGCACTAGGGAAACAGAGCAAAGAACAAGATAGGCAGAATCTCTGGAGCTAACATTCTAATTTGGGAATAGTGACAATTAGCAGGAAAACAAATCATTAAAAAGAACAATGTCATATGGTGATTTGTGATTTGAAGATAATAATACACATAAATAGAGTAGAAAATCAGGGAACAGGTATTATGATAGATGGGGTTGTCAGTGAAGCTCCTTCTCAGAAAGTGGTATTTGAGCTGAGTCCAAAGGACAAGAAGAAGCCAGGCATGAATCAGTAATTTCATCAGTGTCCCTGCGCTGTTCATGGACATCAGCTGATCAAGAAACAGAGGAAAAATTCAGTGTTGGCAGCCTGGCAGACAATATGTAGACTAGTTGGCGGTGAGGTGCAAAGGGCAAACAGGAGCTTTAGGGTTTGGTCCACAAAGGGAGTTTGGGTTTTATTCTGAGTGTGAAGGGTTAGAGTTTGGGAGTGAAAGAATCTGATTCTTGTCAAAAGGTAACTCTGGTTGCTGTGTGGAGAGTGGACTACAAAATAGCCTGTGCAAACAATCATTTGAATATTGCTGAAGTTCAGGGGAGGGAATGGGGTGGATAGGACCAGTGGCGTGTGCAGAGAGAAAATGCACCTAGACAGGGCGTGTCCGGAGATAAGGCAATCTGTACCTCCAGTGGCTGTGTGTCCTTGTGGGAATAAGGCAGAATCAAAAAGGAGCCCTGGGCTCGTTCAGCCACATGGAGAAATAGAGTTGGTGTTTTCTGACATCAGTTATACTAAGCGCCGCTGACATTCTAAATACATTGAACAGTGCTTGTACTGTAAACTAGTGACTTGGAAAAAAAAAAGAAATCGTGGTTGGCGCACGCTCAGGGAACGCCTGCCTAGCAGTCAGCTAAAATCACAAGGAGCAAGTGCGCAGGGCGAACCAGAGCCCAGACCCCTGGTGTGCCTGTGGAGACAGGGTCGTGGGAGAAGGTCGAGATGAACTCGATATTATCGCGGGCGAACTCACTGTTCGCTTTCTCACTGAGCGTGATGGCGGCGCTCACCTTGGGCTGCTTCATCACCACAGCATTCAAAGACAGGAGCGCCCCGGTGCGTTTGCACGTTTCGCGGATCCTGCTGAAAAACGTAGAAGACTTCACTGGACCCAGAAAAAGAAGTGATCTGGGATTCATTACATTTCATATCACTGCGGATCTGGAGAATACTTTCGATTGGAATGTTAAGCAGCTGTTTGTTTATTTATCAGCGGAATATTCAACAAAAAATAATGCTGTGAATCAAGTGGTCCTTTGGGACAAGATTGTTCTGAGAGGTGATAATCCGAAGCTGCTATTGAAAGACATGAAGACAAAATATTTTTTCTTTGATGATGGAAATGGTCTCAAGGGAAACAGGAATGTCACTTTGACCTTATCTTGGAACGTTGTACCAAATGCTGGAATTCTGCCTCTTGTGACAGGAACAGGACATGTATCTGTCCCATTTCCAGATGCATATGAAATAACCAAGAGTTATTAAATTATTCTGCATTTGAAACACCACATTTTATACAGAATGAATTATTTCATTTGTCTTGAATGTTTTTCTTTTGCTTTTTACCTTTTTTAGATTTCTCTCTCTTTTTTTTTTTTTTTTTGCTACAACAGCAAACATCAAAAGGCATATTTGATATAAAAGGTAATGGGCTACTTAAATTAATTTTACAACCAAAAACAAAACAAAAGGCTACCAGAGTGGAATATTATCTTATAAAAATAAGACAATTGCATAATAATTTTGTGTGTATGTGTTCCTATATTTCCATTATTCTTTAATGAATCAAAATGAATATGAAGGGAACTTTTGGATGCCTGTAGAATTATAAACATTTGTTATTTTATGCCTAGCATTTGTGCAAGTTCACATTGAATGTTATTAAGAAGTTAAAGTTTTCTAATCTCTTATAGGGTATGTTGAATTACTGGGAAAATGTAGCATGGTTGCCAGCTAGAAGCCTGGTTTACAAAACAAACAAAAGTGACGAAATTTTATGACATTAGTCTTGGAATTGCCCATAGTGCTTGTCTTTCTTGTGGGTGACTAACAACTTTCACCATGTAAAGATCTAATTCCTTTCTGTGGGCTGTAAATCATTCTAACTCATTTAAAAGTCTCTTAATTCAACCAACTGTGTGTCTTTTAGTGCTTTCTCTGTAAAGGTTACTTTGTGGTATGTTTCTGTATGATGTTTTAGCATTATCATTGAAAGTTGAAAGTGTTTGCATAGTTTACCCTCTGAGTTAAGTTTGTTTAGTGAGTATGTCTAGTGCTACTAAGTAGTAATTATTTACAATGCTCTTTAGGTCCCCATTTTAATCGTTACTATGATAATGTCAATAGTTGTATGATTTTTCACTTACAAAATACTCTGATGTATATTTATCATATGTTATTCTAAATAATCTAAAGAGTTACCAGGTGCAAGTGTTAACTCTTTGCAGATGAAGAAACTGAAATTCAGTTTATTTCATTGCTTCAAGGTTAAAAACTAGAAAGTAATGGAGTTAAAATTTTAACTCATATCTTCTGACTATTGAAGGTTATTTTTTAATCTTACACCTGAGACTATAGATTAATCAATTTTAACTTATAATTTACATTATAGTTTTGGTACCCTGCATCCTTTCTATCATTCCTAGAAGAGGTTTTTCATATTAAATGAAAGTGACTAATTTTCAAGCTGCCAACAACTTATATCTCATTTCCTTTTCTGAATAAATTAATTTTATTTACAGTAAAAGCTTAACAAAATCCAAATATATTCAATTATAGCTTAGAGATAAAAATACTTTAATGAATATATACTTTAAAGTGATTTCTTTTTCTGTTGTAGGGAAATAAACTCCCTCAAAGGTACCAACTGTGAACCAATTGCCCTTAAATCAAGACCAATCACTATACTTACAATACCAACAATAATTAACAAAATATATTTTATTTATTTTACTAAATATGTCACTATTTAATTATACTATATTTAACAGCTGTATGTGCAGTTGTACAGTTCATAGAGAAATATGTATGTTTGAGTTTTTCAAACCAATTGAAAGGTCACAGGTGTAGTGTCATGCATACTAGACTGGATTTTGCTCCTATATTTTTCATTAAACTTTTCAGAGTCTCAGTTTCTTTATCTGTAAAATGAAAGAGTTGGACTAGTTAACATAAATGATAGTGCTTTCATACCTCATGCATGTATGAACTTTGTTTTTTCTCTTCAGAAAAGAGATTGAACAGAAAAGCACTTTGGTAATGTGCAGACAGGAAGATGATTGAAAGACTAATACATAATTCATATTGATTTCAAAATATACTGTGAAGCTATACTAATCAAAACAGCATGGTACTGGCATAAAAAAAGACACAGACCAGTGGAATATAATAGAGAGCTGAGACATAAATTCATATATTTACATCCAACTGATTTTCTACAAAGGTGCCAAGAACATACAATGGGAAAATGTCTTTCAATTCAATAAATGGTATTGGGAAAATTGAATATCCACATACAGAAGAATGGATTAGATTTTACTTCACACCATATAAAAGATCAACTCAAAGTAGATCAAAGACTTAATTGTAAACAGAATCTGTGAAAGCACTAGAAGAAAACTAAGGGTAAAATTTCCTGATATTGATTCAGGCAATTTTTATCTGCATGTGACATCAAAAACACAAGCAACAAAAGCAAAAATAGACAAATAGTATTATACCAAATTAAAAAGTTTCTGCACAGATAAAGAGAAATGGACAGAGTAAAAAGAGAACTTCAAACCTGCAAACTGTACTTCTGATAAAGGAATTCAAATAATCCAATAGCAAGAAAGCAAATAACCCAATTGAAAATGAGCAAAAGACCTTAATAGACATTTTTCAAAGAAGATATACAAATGGTCAACAGTTATATAAAAATGCTCAACATCCCTAATCATCAGGAAAATGCAAATTGAAACCATGATGAAGTAACATTCCTGTTAAAATGGCTATAATAAAAAGACAAAAGATAACAAGTATTGATGAGGATGTGAAGGAAAAGAACCTTTGCACACTCTTGGTAGAAATGTAAATTATTAAAGCTGTTATAGAAAACAGTATGAAGTTTCCATCAGAAATTAAAAATAAAACTGTCACATGACCCAGCAATTCCAATATAGAGTATATATCCAAAATAAATGAAACCAATGTGTGGAAAGAATATCCACATTCCTATATTTGTTGCAGATATATTAACAATTACTAAGAAATGTAATCAATCCATAAAGTGTCCATAAACAGTTGAATGAGCTCAGAAAATGTGTGCGTGTGTGTGTGTGTGTGTGTGTAAGTAAGAGAAAGGGGGAAATAGAATAATATCCAGCCACAAAAAATGAAATATTGTCATTTGCAACAACATATATGAAAATGGAGTACATCATGTTAAGTGAAATAAGCCAGTCATAGAAAGACAAGTACTGCATGATCTTATATGTGGGATCTAGAAATGTTGATCTCAGAAATACAGAGAATAACAGAAGCTGGGGCAGTTTGAGAAGTGTCGGGAAGATGTTAAAAAGATACAAAATTAAAGTTAAAGATCTACTGTATAGCATAGTGACTATAATTGATGACATTATATTGTATTCTTTAAAAACGCTAAGAAAGTAGATGTTAAGTGTTTTTTAAAATATTATGAATATGTGAGGTAATGCATATGTTAATTAATTTGATTTAATCATTTGAAATGTATATATACTTCAAAATATCATGTTGTAAAAATAAGTAAATGCAATTTATGTCAGTTTAAAAATAAATAGCATAAAATTAAAATCTCAACTTGCAAGTATTTATGTCACAGATCACAATATTAATCCTTTACTGTGTACCCAGTAATATTCTAAGTACATTAATGTACTAACTTGAGTAATCTCAAAACAATAACCCTTGAGGTAGGAAAATCTGATTTCCTAATTTTTTTACAGAAGAAAAAGCTGAGGCAGAAAGTAGTTCCTTCCCTCTCCCAAGGTCATAGACAGCCAAGTATCCCAATATCTATGCAAAATATTTTTTAAATAATAGGATACTGACTATTTATCCTTGTAAAACGAAAGCACAAAGCAATTATTTAAGAGCATTTTCTTTTCTTTGAAAGTACTGCATAATCCAGATTCTACAGATGGGGCCTTTGAATGACTTTAAAGTGAGATAAAAGTATTCAGAGTCACACAATATTGAAGAACAAGGATTTGTCCCTAGTTTGTCTGCAGAGCCTGCATTCCTGACCAGTACACTTAAGAAGAAAAAAAGATTTGTTGAATCATATCAGCCCATCATGTTTAATATTATATATAAGAATCTTATTTCTTTGTGTGAAAATCATCCTTTAGTAGCCATTTTGCCATGTATCAGATGGTGTTTATCTACAAATTATTATCGAAAGGTAATAGTCATAGGAACAAAAGAGTAATGATTATTTTTAAAATGTAATAATCATCACAGTTACATTACATTAGAAAATTTGGCCATTAAAGTAATTCTTTGGATTTCTATGGCAAATTATATTCCCTTTTATGAACTCAGAGTGCTTTTCCTGATGGAAATCACATTTAACTGTGCTCTAGACTTTGTTGATTGGGAAGCAAGGCTGGTCTGACCCTTGGTGACAGGTGGAGCAGATGACATTTATCCAAGGTCATCTAGAGCTATTGGGTTAGAACTGGCACTATAGCCCAGGTATGTCTCCTTTCTCTCACTCAGTTGTTTTTTTTTTAATCAGAGGCTTCATTAATTCTATTCCTATATGTAGCAAATCATTTCTTAAGGATGTAGAGGATGTAGTTATCTGAGATCAACCTGCAGGTTATGTAAGAAAATAGTAAAAGTTCCTGGAATCATATGGCATGTATTCTTTTGTGTCTGGCTTTTTTCAATCAACAGAATGTTTGTGATTTACATTTTGCCCTCTCTATTTATAGATTATTCATTTTCATTGGTTTATAGTATAAGTATTACATAGTTTGGATAATTGCACCCCATACATAATGGAGATGTATGCATTTTTCAATTTTTGAATTCTTATAAATACTGATGCCATGAATGTTCTTGTACAAAATTTTAGATAGTCACTTATTCCCATTTATTTTTGACATCAGTCAACCAGTGGAGTTTATCTGCCATCAGTAGATGGCGTCAAACTTTTTCTGAAGGGGTTGTTCTAATCTGTATGCTTATTGGTAGTATTAAGTGTCCAACTCTCCACATCATCATAAATATTTGGTATTTTCCATCTTTTTTCTTTCTGGACATATGGAGATATCTTCTTGTTTAAATTTTAACTTCTCTTTACTTTAGCTCTCTGTATAGTATTGATTCTCCTTTAATCTAAAGATGATCTGCCCATCCAATTTTTACCTTTTGTATCTATTTACTTAAGAAATTTGTTTTATTTTGTCATGTGGATTTTTTGCTCTAGATTTTTCTGATAGTATCCTTATTGTGTTGTTTATGTTCCTTTGGCTTCTCCTCTTTACTTTAAATTGGTTATTAAATCTGAGACTTATTTAGATTCAGGTTTTTTGACAAGAATACCTCATATTGGTGTTGACTATTTCTACACTGTTACACCAGGAGGTTGATTTGGTCTGGTTGTCACTCCTTCTGTGTACTTACTTGATCACTGGATTCAAGGGCTGTCAGACTAATCACATCCATTATAAAATTTTCCATATCTCTTCACTTCATGGTTTTGCAGCCTCTGCATATTTATACCTAGATCTGCACTTTATCAAAGATTATAAAAACAATAATGTCCTAATCTTGATTTCTTATGAATTCATTAGCTGTGATTCATCTCTAAAAGCAACTTCTCCTCAACTCTTAGGTTATATTGAGGTATGATATGCAGAGGAACTATTGGATGAGTGTTCGGTGATTTTGAAGTATTTCATCTTTTCAAAACATTGAATTATTTACCTAAGAGCCTCTAAACAGGAGCTCTTTTTTAATGTCATGGAGTCACATATTTACATAGTCAATGTGTTTTAATCTATTTCAGTCATTAATATTTTCACATTCAGAATATTCTTGTTTGTCCAGTGGGAACCCCTTTAGTTTGCTTCTGAGTGTTTTTAAAATTTATTTATTTATTTTTTACTTTTTTTGTAGCTGTAGATGGACAGCATGCCTTTATTTTATTTGTTTATTTTTATGTGGTGCTAAGGATCGAACTCAGTGCCTCATATGTGCCAGACAAGTGCTCTGTCACTGAGTTACAGCCCCAGCCCAGCTTCTGAGTCTTTTGATATGCTATCTGGCATGGCAGTATGGTCTAGAATTATCTGGTGAAATTCTGACAATAGATCTGGAATCAATCACTTTCTAAGGGAGCCTGGTTCTTTTTTCTGGGATACAGTTTTAGAAAATTCAATCTGAGGACTAGATTTGCTCATTGCTGCTGGGTTGTCATTTTTTCTTGCTGTTTTCCATTCATGGAACCAGTAAATATGTATTATATTTTGATGGAATAAACATCATCTGCTTTCATACTGTGTGGCTCCTCTCTAATTGTTTTTATATATCATTTTTTGTTAAAACCTTCCAGTTTTAAAAAAAATATAAGCAAGTAATATAAGTGTATAGGCTATACACGTGGAATTTTCTGATGAAATCAAAATGTTCTGCTTCTGAATTGTCCAACAGAGTAACCACTAGCTGCCTCAGCTGTTGAGTATGTGAAAATGTGGTGAGTGCAACTGAAGAACTGATTTATAATTTACTTTAAATTACTGCTTTTGCTAGTGGCTATTATACTGAAAGACACAATTCTACACTTTTTATATCTTGTTTTTACTTAACAATGTATCCTTAAGATCACTGATATCAGTATATATAGAGTCCTCCCTGCTTTTTATACCTGCATAGTACTCTAGGATGTAGATGCATATTAGATTACTCAACCAGCCTGCAATTGGCGGGCATTTGTCATGTTTCTAGCCTTCTGCTATTGTGAATTGTTCTATCATAAACAATTTTGCACTTATTTGTGCCTTTTGTCTTTTGCATTGTTTCTTTTGGATAGATTAATAGAATATAAGATAGAATATCTATTTTAGCTATTGCTGGTCCTGAGAGTAAATACCTATATAATTTTATTATATAGCACCAAATCCCCTCCATGGGAGTTGTAACATTTGACATTAGCTCCAAAAAATTCATGAGAATGCCTATTTACTTACAGATTATTTAAGAGAAACATTGAGGGGAAGTGAATATCGTGAGAAATTGTGAAAGCCATTTCACTAAATCAAGATAATTACATGTACATACAGAAGTCTTAGTCTTGTGCTCGTTTTTCAGAATTTTGTCTCTACTTTTTTTCTATCTGTTGTGGATCTTGATCCACGTCCCCAAATGGGAAAGGAGGACTTACATGGAGTAGAAATTCCATATAACCTCAGAAGATTAAATGGGAGGGACAATCCAAGTGTGGTGGCACACTACTGTAATCCTAGTGAGTTAGGAGGCTGAAGCAGGAAGATAGGAAGTTTGAGGCCAGCCTCAGCAACTTAGTGAAGCTATCAACAATTTAGTGAGTTTCTGTCTCATAATAAAAAAATAAAAAGGCCTGTGGATGTGGTTCAATGGTAAATCCCCTCATAGATCAATCCCCAGTAGAAGAAGAATCCCCAGAAGAAGAAGGAAAAGGAGGAGGAAGAGGAAAAGAGGAGGAAGAAAAAGAAGGAGGGGGAGGAGGAGCGGAGAAAGAAGGAGAAGAAAGAAGAGGAGGAAAAAAGGAAGAAGAAGAGGAAGAGAAGGAGGAGGAGGAGGAGGGAAGAGGAGAAGGGGAAGGGGAAGTAGACAGGCACAAAGACAGATCAGAAATTCACTACTCTGACCTAGTAAAGGGCTGAAGGAAAAGGGAAAAACCTGTGTTTCTCTGCCCATGACAAGAACCAAGATTGCATCTACACAAGGGTTACCTCGTCCTTCACTCTCTGTGAGTGAGAATTTGTCAGGAGAAGCTAGACTGCTAGCACCTCTATTTCCCACAGTACAACCTCTCTCCACTAGGTCACATCATTTCCTGTTTAGATTCTGATTTTCCAGGACTCAGGGTAACTGTTGGATTAAACTAGCCTGGAATGGAATCAATTTGAAGTCACAAACCATGGGGTCGGCTGCAACATCTATGTTTCTCCCAGTGGACATTTCTAGTCATACATATCTAGAAATAGAGAAATGTGTGGGATGCACATATAGAATTGGACTG